>NW_020714451.1:0-20399 GCF_002925995.2 Terrapene triunguis | reverse complement strand
CGGGGGGGGGGGGGCCTATGTGACTTTGTGGCGGGGGAGGGCGGTTAGAGATCTTATGCAGCGGTCCTTAGCCTGGATCACAGAGCCACGCAGCAGGGGATCTGTAACCGTCCTCCCCCGCCACAAAGTCACATAGCCCCCACACACAGAGTCCCGAAAAGGAGGGGTGGCAGGCTCCATTGAAACAACCAGTCCACCACTGCGGACCGTTCTAGGAGCAGGAGCCTGTCATTCCTCAAATTTAGAAGCGTCCTTTCCATCACTACGCCCGCTCCCCACCACAGTCTGCGTCCCAGTTTCAAGACTTTACTGCGAAATCCGTAATAAATAAAACGGTGTTAATTAACAAAGTTCCATTTATTTTATTTTTAAACATGTGTTGGAAGGGGGGGAATGGGGTAAACGGGGTATGTAACTGGAGAGGATAGTCAACATTAACTGGGTAAAGAAACGGGGGCAGGTTCAGCTTCTCTTTAAACAAACTTAATAGTCACAGGTTACCCTGCTCACTGAGGAACCTAGCTTTCAAAGCCTCCCAGATGCACAGCGCGTCCCGCTGGGCTCTTCTAATCGCACTGCTGTCTGGCTGGGCGTAATCAGCAGCCAAGCGATTTGCCTCAACCTCCCACCCCGCCATAAAGGTCTCCCCCTTGCTCTCACAGATTGTGGAGCACACAGCAAGCTGCAATAACAATGGGGATATTGGTTTCGCTGAGATCAGAGCGAGTCAGTAAGCTTCTCCATCTCCCCTTGAGACGTCCAAAAGCACACTCCACCACCATTCTGCACTTGCTCAGACGGTAGTTGAAGAGTTCTTTTTCAGTGTCCAGGGCGCCTGTATAGGGCTTCATGAGCCAGGGCATTAGCAGGTAGGCTGGGTCCCCGAGGATGACTATAGGCATCTCCACATCCCCAACAGTTATTTTCTGGTCCGGGAAGTAAATACCTTCCTGCAACCGTCTAAACAGACCAGAGTTCCTGAAAACACGAGCGTCGTGAACCTTGCCCAGCCATCCGACGTTGATGTTTGTAAAACATCCCCTATGGTCCACCAGTGCTTGCAGCACCATTGAAAAGTCGCCCTTTCTGTTAATGTACTGGCTGGCCTGGTGGTCCGGTCCCAGGATAGGGATGTGAGTTCCATCTATAGCCCCACCGCAGTTTGGGAATCCCATCGCGGCGAAGCCATCTATGATGACCTGCACGTTTCCCAGGGTCACTACCTTTGACAGCAGTACCTCAACGATTTCATTGGCTACTTGCATCACAGCAACCTCCACGGTAGATTTGCCCACGCCAAAGTGGTTCGCGACTGACCGGTAGCTGTCTGGCGTTGCAAGCTTCCAGAGGGCTATGGCCACTCACTTCTGGACAGTCAGGGCTGCTCGCATCCAGGTGTCCTTGCGCTCCAGGGCAGGGGACAGCAACTCACAAAGTTCCAGGAAAGTTCCCTTACGCATCCTAAAGTTTCGCAGCCACTGTGATTCATCCCAGACCTGCAGCACTATGTGGTCCCACCAGTCCGTACTTGTTTCCCGGGCCCAGAATCGCCATTCCACAGCATCAACATGACCCATTGCCACCATGATGTTCATGGCGCGGGGTCCCGTGCTTTGTGAGAGGTCTGTGCCCCTCTCAGACTTAATGTCCTCACCGCGCTGCCGTAGCCTCCTCGCCCGATTTCTCAGCATCTGACTCTGAAAAAGGTGGACGATAAGGTGCGAGGTGTTGACAACGGCCATAACTGCAGCGATGATCGCAGCGGGCTCCATGCTCGCAGTGCTGTGGCGTCCGCGCTGTCACTCACCAGAAAAGTGCGTGAACTGATTGCCCGCCGGCGCTTTCAGGGAGGGAGGGCGGGAGTGACGGTTGAATGACGACAGTTACCCAAAACCACCCTTGACACATTTTTTGCCCCAGCAGGCATTGGGGGCTCGACCCAGAATTCCAATGGGCAGCGGGGACTGCGGGAACTGTGGGATAGCTGCCCACAGTGCACCGCTTCCAATGTCGACGCTTGCCCCGTTAGTGTGGACTCACAAAGTCGAATTACTGTCCTTAGTGTGGATACACACGTTCGACTTTGTAATATCGGTTCCACAAATTCGATTTAAGTAAAATCGAACTACTCTCGTAGTGTAGACATACCCTTAGATTCACACAGATTATGCAAAGTGCAGCACGCGGCTATGACCACGGGAATATTATCCTCAGTAAGGTCTAGCCTGCTATTGAGACACTGCCAGCGAGCTTTCAAATGGCCAAAGGCACATTCGACTACCATGTGGCACCTGCTCAGCCTGTTAAAATGCTCCTTGCTGCTGTCCAGGTGCCTTGTGTAAGGTTTCATGAGCCAGGGCTGTTAGGGGTAAGCCAGGTCTCCTAGGATTACTATGGGCATTTCCACATCCCCTACTGTGATCTTGTGGTCTGGAAAGAAAGTCCTCACCTGCAGCTTTCTGTACAGGCCAATGTTCCTGAAGATGCGTGTGTCATGCACCTTTCCAGACCAGCCTGCACTGATGTCTGTGAAACGCCCCTGGTGATCCACAAACGCCTGCAACACCCTGGAGAAGTATCTCTTCCTATTGATGTATTCAGACGCAAGGTGGTCTGGCACTAAAATTGGAATGTGTGTACCATCAAGCACCCCACCACAATTAGGGAAACCCATCTCTGCAAAGCCATCCACTATTTCATGCACATTTCCCAAAGTCACGGTCCTCCGCATCAGGATGAGATTTATTGCCCTGCACGCTTGGAGTAATACAGCCCCAGCAGTGAACTTCCCCACGCCAAATTGATCGGCAACTGACCGGTAGCAGTCTGGATTTGCCAGCTTCCACACAGCGACTGCAACATGCTTCTCTGCTGAAAGGGCAGCTCTTAATCTGGTGTCCTTGCGCTGCAGGTCGGGGGCCAGCTCAGCACATAGCTCCATGAAGGTTGCTTTATGCATCCTAAAGTTCTGTACCCACTGGTCGTCATCCCACACCTGCATGGCAATGCGATCCCACCAATCAGTGCTTGTTTTCCTAGCCCAAAAGCGACAGTCTAACATATGCAGCTGCTCTGTGAATGCCAAAAGCACTGATAAGTTGCTGCTGTCCATATCACACTCGGGTGCCTGCGATTCAGCCTTTGTCAGTAACTTTGCAAGTAATTCTGCTGCCATGTACGATGTCCTCATGACAGTTAACAGCACATAGGAGAGAAGTGCGGGATCCATCCTCTCTAACTGCAGATGCTGGCGCACACTACAAAGACTGACAGTTGGAAAAACGACACGAAAGGAAAGCCAGAATGGCGCGAAAGGAAGCCAGAAACCATTGGAGGGCTGGGATACAAAGCGGTGCATGACAGGACATTTTGCACATCCCAGGATGCGCCGCGCTCTGTTTCGGCCTTCCCACAACACCTAGTGACACTGTGGGATACATACTCACAGTGCATTGCTCATGCTGTAGACAATGGTGCCCCGAATATGGACATGATCTGTTGACAGAGGGAACAAATGTAGACTCATTTTGGCGACTTTGCTTTTGTCGATTTTTTCATGTTGACATTAGTCTCATCAACAAAACGTACCAGTGTAGACAAGACCTGAATAATTTTCAGCTCTTTTGCAGGCTGGACAGAAATACTGCCCCAGCTCAAGTGATTTCAGCTTTAGCAGGCAGGTCAGAAACACAGCTCTACCACAACTGGTTGTAGCTCTAATTGAGCTGCAATTAAAGAAACAAAATAGGCTCCTGATGAGACCTATTTAGCTCTAGTCTTTGAACAGTGGGGAGGGACAGGTCAAACCAGTCTAGGGAGTACCCCTGGGAAGGGCATGCAGCCTGCTGACCAGAACACCTGTCCCCCCTGCCCTTCTTTCTTTCACAGGGCTCTGACATTCAAGCCCCTGCCTTAACAAGGTTCTTTCAACTGAGAGTGCCCCCCCTCATTTGGGAGAGGTAAGCATAGTCCTGCTTTCCTGTATTCCCACAATAATTACAACATTGGTAACCATATTTCACTAGCCCTGCATTCAGTACTAAGGTCATTTGTATCCAACAGTAGTCAAATCGGATTACTTTGACACCGGTGAATCTGCTGAATATGTAAGCAGAGCTGGTGTACTGGCTTTTGTGGATCTCATTCTAATGCACCTATCTCTCCCCAGTTATTGTAGAGGAAGTCTAGGCGCATAACTCAAGCCTTGTGGATCTCAGTGTTATTCCTGTGATTTTCTAGGTGCCTAAAACTGGATCGTTGTGACGCTCAGCATAGCAATGCCTAACTCCCTTTATGGATCCATGCCTCAGTGTCCACAAAGGAAAATGCTGCCAATTTGCTACATTCATGAAGAGAAACCCAGTATAGAGGCAATGAAGAGGACGCAGTTCTCAACACATCAGTGGCACCAGACCTGGTTTCTTATTTCATATTCCTAAATGAGACCATTAAGAACTTAGTGTAAGAGCCAACACCACTAATACCCAGTGTATGACAACCTTCTGGATTCTACCAATCAGGCTCTAGATATGTAAATAGTACAGAGAATATATTAGCCACCCTGCTGGACAACCCTTCTAGCCATAGGCAGATGACAGACATCTATACTCCTAGCATTGGAGCAAATTATTAAACAATCAATTTATAAGCACCTGGAAAATAATAGGATTATAAGGAATAGTCAGCATGGATTTGTCAAATCATGCCAAACCATTTTAATTTTCTTCCTTGATAGGGTTACTGACCTAATGTATGGGGGGCAGCAGTAGACATGATATACCTTGATTTTAAGAAGGCTTTTGACACAGTTCCATATGACATTCTCATAAGGAAATTAGGGAAATGTGCTCTACATGAAATTACTATAAAGCAGGTGCACAACTGCCTGAAAGACCATACTGAAAGAGTCATTGGCAATGGTTTGCTATCGAATTGTGAGGGTGTAGCTAGTGGAGTTCTGCAGGGGTCAGTCCTGGGTCCAGTACTATCCAATATTTTCATTAATGACTTGGATAATGGAGTGGACAGTATGCTTATAAAATTTGCTAATGACACCAAGCTGGGAGGTGTAGCAAGCACTTTGCAAGACAGGTTTAAAATTCAAAATGACCTCGACAAATTGGAGAATTGGTCTGAATTCAACAAGATGAAATTCAATAAAGACAAGTGCAAAGTACTTCACTTAGAAAGTAAGAATCAAATGCACAGCTACAAAATGGGAAATAACTGTCTAGGTGGTCGTACTGCTGAAAAGGATCTGGGAGTTACAGTGGATCACAAACAGAATACAAGTCAACAATGTGATGCAGCTGCAAAAAGGCTATTATGATTCTGTGGTGTATTAACAGGAGTGTTGTATGCAAGACACAGGAAGTAATTGTTCAACACTACTCAGCACTAGTGAGGCCCCAACTGGAGTACTGTGTCCAATTCTGGGCACCACAATTTAGAAAAGATGTGGACAAAGAAGAGCAAAAAAAAAATGATAAAAGGTTTAGAAAACCTGACTTATGAGGGAAAGTTAAAAAAACTGGGCATGTTTATTCTTGAGAAAAGAAGATTGAGGGGCAACCTGATACCAGTCTTCCAATATGTTAAGCGTTGCTATAAAGAGGATGGTGATCAATTGTTCTCCAGGTCCACTGAAGGTAGGACAAGAAGAAATTAATTTAATCTGCAGCTGTGATGTCCTGGGTCTTGAACCCAGCTGTGGGTGCTCCTATACAGTTGCTATACATTAGCCAAGGGTTAATGACACAGAGTGGGCTGAGAGCTGAGATTCTGCTAGGGCCGTAGCCCCAGCAAAGTCACCTCCCATGGGAGCTCTGATTGGAGGATTGCCCAGCTCCACCAATTGATCTAACTATGCTATTTAAGACGGGAGAGGAACAGGAAGTTTGTCAAAGCAACAAGGTGGTTTCCTGTTGTGGCTGCAGTGGACCCTGCTTGTAACTGCCTCCTCCACCCAACCCTGTTCCTGCTTCCTGCTCTGCTCCTGGCTCCTGCCTTTGCTCCTGTTCCCACCATGCTCCTGTTCCATGCTTTCTTCTTGCCTCTCCTCCTGCCCTTACACTGTGCTTCCAATCCACAGAGAACAGTCCTGGCACGGACCCTGGCCTCCAACTTCTGACCCTGACTCCAGCTTGACCCTGGGCTCTGGCATTTGACATCTGACCTCAGCTCTCACCCTCAGTTTCAATTTCTGGTTCTGACTCTGGCTTGACCCCTGGCTTTGGTAACTGGCAGTTGACTCTCATGCTGACCCTTGGCTTCATTCCCATTCTGGACACCTGCTCTGCCCACTACACCTGACTCCTGCTCTGACTACTAGGCCAGACCACCTACATCCTGGTCCATAACAGCAGCAAGGGTGATTTAAATTGGATATTAGGAAAAACTTTCTAAGTAAAGGTGTAGGTAAGCTCTGGAATAGGTTTCTAGGGAGGTGGTGGAGTCCCAATCAGTGAAAGCTTTTAAAAACCATTTGGACAAACACCTATCGGAGATGGTCTTGTTTTAGTTAGTTGGTCCTCCTACAGTGCAGGGGGATGGACTTGATGACTTCTCGAGGTCCCTTCCAGCCCTACATTTCTATGATTCTATGATTGGACCTGTCTTCAGCATGAAGTGAACAGTTAACCATAAACTACTGAAGACGTGCCTTAAAGACTTTGCATAAAGAGAGAGGCTGGAGTCCTTCTCACACAGAACAGAGATTCAGAGAGGAAGGATGGTCTTGGACTGTGAGGTCAGAGATTTATGGTTAGTTTCTGGCTCTATCATTGATTTCCTATGTGAACTAGGACACTTTCCAAATGTAGAACAAAGATGATGGTGTGTCTTTTCTCTCACACTTTGGCTGCCTTCTCTATTTTGATTGTAATCTCTCTGAAACTAGAGCTAGATGACATTTATTCAAGAAATAGATTTTTCATGAAACCATGACTATATATTTTGATGCTCTGAAACTTTTGATGAATGTGGGTCAAATTTGCTTTTGGCTGATTAAAAATATTGAAAAATAACTTTGAAAGAGTGAAAATGTTTCATTTTGTTTTTTTCATTTCAAATTAAAAATTGGCAAATTTAAAAAAAAAGCACACACAAAGGAAGAATAATGTCCCAAAACAGCTGAATAGAGAGAAGAAAAAAATTGGAATTGATCATATGATTTGGTCAGCTCAAAACAATATTTTTTCCCTCTTTTTTTTGTTTTGGCAAAAAAGTTCAAAAAATTGGTTTTGGTTCATATTGAATTGGATTTTTTTTCCAGTTCAGTCCTCAAACCAAAAACTCCATTATTTGATCAGCTCTATTTGATACTGGGACTGTGAGTGGTGCAATGCCTCTACCTTCTGACAAGGTGAGGTAAGATAAGAGTGATGACATCACCATTTTTTTAGAAGTTTTGATAACTATTTTTTTTAAAAGAAGCAGTTCATCCCAGTCAGCCAATTCTCTTTCAAATATTTCATTTGTTAATCTAATTCAGGCAATAAATGACTCTATTTCTCTTAACTCTAGTATTCTGGATCCCAGAAGGTATGTGTTTTTGCAACCAATGTGATGATACATTTATTTGGTGGAGCCAGAAACATTCTAAAGACGTGTCTCTCTTTATTTAGCTTTAACACCTCAGGATAACCACAGGAACCATAACCATAGGAACCTGGGGCTGTGGCCCCTGAAATAACTCTTGCAGATGCTAAGTTGAACCTGTATCTCTAAGGTACCTATATATATAGGATTCCAAAGAGGTGTCCTAGTTTAGTGTGCATTGCATTATTAACTTTGGCTCATTTTTCAAAATACACACACACACAAATTAGATGCAAACACTTCTCCTCACTTACAGCCACACCAGCTCTGGTGTGTGTGGCTGGTTTTTAATTTTTTTAAAAAGGAAATCTTTCTCACTTCTTCAGGGCTGCCAGAAGACCTGAAAGGCTGTGTCCAGCATGTCTAACACTTTTTTGTCTACAGACAATGAGTCAAAGATAATGGTTTGGCCCCACAGGCTGTGAGCAAGTTACACAACTTTTGCAAACTGCCTCCTGCCGCACACTCCCTCCTCTCTCTTTATACAAAAGTCTGTTAAGAATAGCCATTCAAAAACCTAGGGCAGAACTGCAGTAAGGTTTGTGAAACTGAAGTTGTTCTTATACTGGTGGCAAACACATATACTCATCAAAGATACCTAGAATACAGATGGAGGGGGTGGAAGGAGACAAAGGCCTTTGCTTCAGAGGAAGAAAGAAACCATCAAATACAGGTAAGATTAACAACCTCTATGCATCTAATACAGAGGCCGACTTTACATTCTGATCTCTCTCTCTCTGTCACTTTTCTCTTTGTGTATCTTCTTCTCTGTCTCTCGGTCAAATTCACTCTCTTCTGAATGAGTTTGACTTATATTCTGGACTTCTTGATAATGAGGAACGTACCTGATTCTGGAGTGAAACTTTTAATGTGCTAATTCAGTCAGATTTGTAGTTTTGGCTGCAGCACACACTGGAATCTGCCAAATCTGTGAAGAGCTGCTATTAATCATGGTCTCCAGGTACCTACATAGGGAAGAGATTTCTGATGATAGACAACTCTTTAATCTAGTAAACAAAAGGCACCACGAGATGCAGTGGGTGGAAGGTGATGCTAGACAAATTCAGACAAGAAATAAGGTGCACTTTTTTAATAGTGATGGTAAGGAACCACTGAAACAATTTACCTTGGAATGTGATTGATTCTCCATCATCTGAAGGCTTCCAATCAGGGATCCTCTAGTTTGATAATCTATCATATCTTAATGCAGGGAAAAGGAAAGGAATTTTGTGAGACCAGTAAACACAAGAAAATATCATTTTATTTAAGGAGGATGAGACAATTTAGATCCGTGATCATAAAATGTATTCTAAAAGCCAGTGGGGATGTCTTTGTTGCTTCCTAATATACTCTAGAAGCACAAGGTTTGACCTTAGGGATTGTTAGGATTTTTTCTGGCCCCTGCACAGGTGTGCAGAGAAGAAAGTGCAAGGAGTCTCAGATGCCTGGCGCACTGACCACAGGACAGACAAAAGAGCATTTCTTTGGTCACAGTGCCAAAGGATTCCTCGGGGCTCCCATAACTGTTGCCACTAATCTTTAGAATGGAGATGGCCAAAGGATGGACCAATTGCCCTACACCTCACCACACAGGCCAAAAGAGTTAGCCACACATAGAGAGAAACTGATATTAGAGGCTTGCAAATAATATTGGAGACGCCACGCTACCCCGGTACACTGCAGAGATCCCCTGGGACAATGTGTATCTCTGCCCCCATCATCCGCAGTGCAGGACTGTGCCTTAAAGACACAATATAGAAATGTAGAAATTCCATACTGGATCACACCAGTGATCTAGTGAACTGCTCTGGTAGCATGTCTCCAACAACAACCAGATTCAGATGGTATAGAACAATGGCTCTCAACCTTTCCAGACTATTGTACCCCTTTCAGGAGTCTGATTTGTCTTGCATATCCCCAACTTTCACCTCACTTCAAAACTACTTGCTTACAAAATCAGACATAAAAATGCAAAAGTGTCACAGCACACTAATACTGAAAAAATGTGTACTTTCTCCTTTTTACCATATAACTATAAAATAAATCAATTGGAATATAAATATTGTACTTATATTTCAGTGTATAGTATATAGAGTTGTATAAACAAGTCATTGTCTGGATGAAATTTAGTTTGTAGTGACTTCACTAGTGCTTTTTATGTCGCTTGTTGTAAAACTAGGCAAATATCTAGATGAGTTGATGTAACCCCTGGAAGACCTCTGTGTACCCCCACAGGTACCCATAGCCCTGGTTGAGAACCACTGCTATTGAAGAAGTTGTGACAGACAATTAGCAATAATTTACCCATGAGGGAAGTTTTTCCTAACCCCAGGCAGTGAGTTTATCCCCTGCAGCACCTGAGCTTATAGCCGTTATATTTTTTACCCTGTCTGTTGTAGTGGTGGATGTTCTCATCATTCTGGTAATTATCTATCGCTTTTTCCGGCCTCAGTAATATGCTGTAATGGTGAGTTCCATTGTGTAAAGAAGTGCTAGAAGTTTAAATAATAAGATGGGTGAACTAGAGTGCCTCCTGATAAAGGAGGATATTGATATAATAGGCATCACAGAAACCTGGTGGAGTGAGGACAATCAATGGGACACAATCATTCCGGGGTACAAAATATATCGGAAGGACAGAACAGGTCATGCGGGGGGAGGGGGGATACTATATGTGAAAGAAAATGTAGAATCAAATGAAGTAAAAATCTTAAATGAATCCACATGTTCCATAGAATCTCTATGGATAGTAATTCCATGCTCTAATAAGAATACAACAGTAGGGATCTATTATCAACCACCTGAACAGGACAGTGATAGTGAAGATGAAATGCTAAGGGAGATTAGAGAGGCTATCAAAATAAAATAAATAACAATAATAATGGGGGATTTCAATTATCCCCATATTGACTGGGTACATGTCAACTCAGGCCGAAATGCAGAGACAAAATTTCTGGATACTTTAAATGACTGCTTCTTGGAGCAGCTGGGAAGGGAAGAGGCAATTCTCGATTTAGTCCTGAGTGGAGCGCAGGATCTGGTCCAAGAGGTAACTATAACAGGACCGCTTGGAAATAGTGACCATAATATAATAACATTTAACATTCCTGTAGTGGGAAGAACACCTCAGCAGTCCAACACTGTGGCATTTAATTTCAGAAAGGGGAACTATGCAAAAATGAGGAGGTTAGTTAAACAGAAATTAAAAGGTACAGTGACTAGAGTGAAATCCCTGCAAGCTGCATGGACACTTTTCAAAGACACTATAATAGAGGCCCAACTTAAATGTATACCCCAAACTAAGAAACACAGTAAAAGAACTAAAAAAGAGCCACCGTGGCTTAACAACCATGTGAAAGAAGCAGTGATAGATAAAAATGCATCTTTTAAAAAGTGGAAGTCAAATCCTAGTGAGGTAAATAGAAAGGAGCATAAACACTGCCAAATTAAGTGTAAAAATGTAATAAGAAAAGCCAAAAGAGTTTGAAGAACAGCTAGCCAAAAACTCAAAAGGTAATAACAAAATGTTTTTTAAGTACATCAGAAGCAGGAAGCCTGATAAACAACCAGCGAGGCCCCTGGACGATCGAGATACAAAAGGAGTGCTTAAAGACGATAAAGTAATTGCGGAGAAACTAAATGAATTCTTTGCTTCAGTCTTCACGGCTGAGGATGTTAGGGAGATTCCCCAACCTGAGCCATCCTTTGTAGGTGACAAATCTGAGGAACTGTCACAGATTGAAGTGTCACTAGAGGAAGTTTTGGAATTAATTGATAAACTTAACATTAACATGACACCAGGACCAGATGGCATTCACCCAAGAGTTCTGAAAGAACTCAAATGTGAAGTTGTGGAACTATTAACTATGGTTTGTAACCTGTCCTTTAAATCAGCTTCTGTACCCAATGACTGGAAGATAGCTAATGTAACACCAATATTTTAAAAGGGCTCTAGAGGTGATCCCGGCAATTACAGACTGGTAAGTCTAACGTCAGTACCGGGCAAATTAGTTGAAACAATAGTAAAGAATAAAATTGTCAGACACATAGAAGAACATAAATTGTTGGGAAAAAGTCAACATGGTTTCTGTAAAGAGAAATCATGTCTTACTAATCTATTAGAGTTCTTTGACGGGGTCAACAAACATGTGGATAAGGAGGATCCAGTGGACATGGTGTACTTAGATTTCCAGAAAGCCTTTGACAAGGTCCCTCACCAAAGGTTCTTACGTAAATTAAGTTGTCATGGGATAAGAGGTAAGATCCTTTCATTGACTGAAAATTGGTTAAAAGGCAGGGAACAAAGGGTAGGAATAAATGGTAAATTTTCAGAATGGAGAGGGGTAACTAGTGGTGTTCCCTAAGGGTCAGTCCTAGGACCAATCCTATTCAACTTATTCATAAAAGATTTGGAGAAAGGGGTAAACAGTGAGGTGGCAAAGTTTGCAGATGATACGAAACTGCTCAAGATAGTTAAGCCCAAAGCAGACTGTGAAGAACTTCAAAAACATCTCACAAAACTAAGTGATTGGGCAACAAAATGGCAAATGAAATTTAATGTGGATAAATGTAAAGTAATGCACATTGGAAAAAATAACCCCAACTATATATACAATATGACAGGGGCTATTTTAGCTACAACTAATCAGAAAAAAGATCTTAGAGTCATCGTGGATAGCTCTCTGAAGACATCCACTCAGTGTACAGCGGCAGTCAAAAAAGCAAACAGGATGTTAGGAATCATTAAAAAAGGGATAGAGAATAAGACGGAGATTATCTTATTGCCCTTCTATAAATCCATGGTACGCCCACATCTTGAATACTGCATACAGATGTGGACTCCTCATCTCAAAAAAGTTATACTGGCATTAGAAAATGATTAGGGGTTTGGAACGGGTTCCACGTGAGGAGAGATTAAAGAGGCTAGGACTTTTCAGCTTGGAAAAGAGGAGACTAAGGGGGGATATGATAGAGGTATATAAAATCATGAGTGGTGTGGAGAAAGTGAATAAGGAAAAGTTATTTACTTGTTCCCATAATATAAGAACTAGGGGCCACAAAATGAAATTAATGGGCAACAGGTTTAAAACAAATAAAAGGAAGTTCTTCATACAGCGCACGGTCAACCTGTGGAACTCCTTGCCTGAGGAGGTTGTGAAGGCTAGGACTATAACAGGGATTAAAAGAGAACTAGATAAATTCATGGAGTTTAAGTCCATTAATGGCTATTAGCCAGGATGCGTAAGGAATGGTGTCCCCTGCCTCTGTTTGTCAGACGGTGGAGATGGATGGCAGGAGAGAGATCACTTGACCATTACCGGTTAGGTTCACTCCCTCTGGGGCACCTGGCATTGTCCACTGTTGATAACAGGATACTGGGCTGGATGGACCTTTGGTCTGACCCAGTATGGCCATTCTTATGTTCTTTATGTTCTTAAGAAAAAAATTGTTTTGTCAATTTTATATTTGTTTTTTTAATAGTATTGTCTGTCTTCTTGTCCCTGTATATTAAGAGAGGGTAAATATCAATAACCAATTTCCTTTCCATATACCATTTGTTATTTTATATACCTCTAGCTTGTCTTAACTAAAGGAGACATTCCTTTATAAACTAAACAGTCCTAATCTTTTCAATCTTTCCACTCCTGAAGTCTCCCCATGTCTTAAGTTATTGTAATTGTCCATCTCTGGGCCCCTTCTACTTCTGTGATATCTTTTTTTGAGGTCAGGGAACTGATCACAGGATTCTACACCAGGGTGCACATTGATTTCCATAGTGATGATAATGTTTTCAGGATTATTTTCCATCCCAGTCCTTATTCATCCAAATATTTTGTTTGCTTGTATGATTGTTGCTGCATATTGAGCAGAGTTTATGGAAAATTTCACTCCAAAAAATAAAAATGTTCACAGTTATAATTAAAGTTAATTTACAATCTAGAAATAGCTATGAATCATTTGTATGGTTTCTTCCAGTCTGTTACCTTCCATTTGTCACATTACCTGCCCATTTACCCAGCTTGATTAGCTCCCTCTGAATATCCTCAGTCATTTCTAGTCCTGAATATCCCACATCATTTTGATTTTTATGAAAATGTTGCTAGCTCCCTGTTCACACCTTTTCCAGAACTTTAATAAATATTTCAGAATACATCAACACAGCAGAAAAAGACTCGCAGCAGCAAGTCTCACAGCCTGAGTCAATTGACTTGGCTTGTGGGGATAGCCCTGAAGGGCTAAAAGTAGCAATGCAGTACTTCAGGCTCAGGCTGGAGCCCGGGCTCTGTAACCTGGTGAGGCAGGAGGGTCTGGGAACCCAGGCTCCAACCCAAGCCTGGACATCTACAGTACACTGCTATTTTCAACCCCATAGCACGAATCCCACTAGCCCATGTCCGTTGACCCGGCTTTGAGATTTGCTGTCGCGTGGGTTTTCTTTGCTGTGTAGCCAGACCCTTAGACATCAGTTCTTGTACAGATGCTTGGATCATCCCACTGTTTACCTTTTGCATATTGAAAACTGATTGTTCTATGCTTTTTCTGTCTCTTAGCTGGAGTCAGTAAGAACATTTTATCAAAAACTATTTTTTGATGAAAAATGACAGAAATTTTCCAACAAGGTTCCATTAAAATTTTGTGTTTTTCAACCCGCTCTTCCCATAGCCAGTTTCTAATCTATGACAGAAGTTTCTCTCTCATTCTAGGACTACTTTGTTTCCTTGATAGCCTCTTAGCACAGAATTTGTCAAAGACTCTCTGAAAGTACAAATAAATTATATCCATCGGGTCTCTTTTAGCTGCTATTTTTGACATGTTCCAAAAATTCTGGTAGATTGAGGAGACATTTTCTTTACAGAAGCTAGGCAGATGTCACCAAATCATATCATATATTAATTGAGATATTTTATAACTCTCCCTTCAATTATTTTTTTAACCAGTGTACCTGACACTGAAGTAAAATCTCCCTGGTTTTTAAATTCCTGTGATCACCCTTAATTCCTTCTTGAAAGACAGATACAACATTTGCTACCCACCACCCCACAGTTCTGTAGCTGATGTTTATGAGAAATTGAATGTTTTGTTTGCAGCGCAGACACTTCATTCACAACGCTTCTATGTACTACCTGGTTCTGATTATGTTTTCTATTTTAATTTATCTAATACCTCTTCTATTGACCCTTCAGTCTCTGACATTGCTCATTCTTTATTGCCCGAAAAGATTAGACATGGGATAGGTATCTGTGGTGAAGTTCAAGGCAAAAAATCCTCCAGCTTCTCTGAAGTAGTATTCTTTTCAATCTCCCCATTACTTCTTGGGGGCCCCACATACCTACTAGTTTTCCTGCAGGCTTCCTGTTTCTGCTATGCTTAAAGACTTGCTTTTTTATTTGTATTTCGTGTGGCAAACAGATCTTCAAAATCCCTCTTTATCCTCCTAAAGTTCAGTTACATTTGTCTGCTACAGTCCCCCTTTCGAAAGCTCAATGATAGCTTTTAGTATGATCCATCTGCTGAGAAGGTTGAGCTTAATTTTATTGGGTTAGTTATTACCTAACTGTGCTGACTGGAAAATGGGGGGAAGAGGTAAATGCAAAACGTTTCATGACATTTCTTATTTGTTTCTCCCCTAATTTTCCTTTTTCTCTGATGGTCTCTGAGCACCTCAGCTGCTATAAATAATTTTTGAACCAACTTTTGTGCATTATTTAGGCTCATGTGAAAAGTGGCCTGCCCTCTAGAGTGCTCTAGTTCTAGTGGTTTCAAGATGCTACTACATAAGGGTTCAAGACTCTGCCTTCTAAATTTTGCCCTGATGTACACCTCTACCCCAATATAACACAACCCGATATAACATGAATTCAGATATAAAGCGGTAAAGCAGTGCTCCGGCGGGGGCGGGGCTGCGCGCTCCTGCGGATCAAAGCAAGTTCAATATAACACGGTTTCACCTATAACACGGTAAGATTTTTTGGCTCCCAAGGACAGCGTTATATCAGGGTAAAGATGTATTTTATAGGTCTGCTGTTGTAGTCCCTTGGGCCTAGATGCTCGAAAATATTTAGGTGCCTAGTTCTCATTGAAATCTTAGTCTGACATCTTGTTACTTCTCTGTAAGGGATTTCTGTCATCTCAACCTGGCCCATCTCCATTTTAGTTCCTCAGAGCCTAATAAATGTGAAGAGGAGACATTTAAATCAATGTCTCCTCCATGCATGGAGACATTGAAATTCCCCTTGTCACACTTGCCTGGCATGTGGAGCTGTAACCACAAAGTTATATCATAGATGTCCTGGACCAAAGCCTTCTCCCTATTAATCTGAATATAGCTTCTAAGATTTTTCTTCTACACCTCCTGGCATCATTGGTCCCACAATATATTTATTGGTAGCACATACCGAGATCTGGATATTTCTAATGACCAAGATGTCAGTTTCTTGATAACTGCAAATCTGACTCCTCTGTGGTCTGCTCAAGGATGCCCTCTCATGTCTCAGGCCTCTAGCCGTCAATGCTGTCTGGGCAGAGACCCACCATCCCTCTCCCTCCAGAACAGGGTTTTAGGCCACAGGACCCTGCACTTTGGGTTGATTATTCCAGCAGGCCTGACTGAAGTCCAGCACCTGTGCTTTGCTTTCTCTCAAAGAGCTATGACACTGAATCCCAGGTATCTGGGATGTTAGGGGGAAAGCATTACAGAGAAAACATATCATAGAACAATAAAGTGATTAAACACATACTACATGTACCAGCTGTCACCCCTCTTCCACACGGAGGATCTGGTAGGTCAAAGTCCTTTGAACCTTTCAGCAGGGTCTCCCTCTTGGTTAAAAGTTCGTGTCAGTTTGATGGAACAAAAGTGATGCCAGCTCAATCAGTTTAAACTCAGCCTTGCATAGCAACAGCCCTTTCTTTGTCTCCCATGGTCACTGGGACCCAGTCTGAACCAGTTTATGCAATTCTCCCCCGGGTGGTATTTCTCTGGAGCTGTTAGTCTGTCCCAGAAGTAATTACCTACCACTGCTTTTAGTTTCTGGAGATGTGGGAACCCTCCCTCATGGAGTAGAACACAATTCCTAGCCCACAACGGTATATATAGCATGTACAGATAGCTTTCATAAAATTGAATGCAATAGTGTCAAAGTATTCCTGTGTCTGTCATATCTGTCACACAAGACTCCTACAACCATTGTATCGTTTCTTGGAGGGGCATCCCAGAAATATGTACATATTTTCTTCAGTAGTTTTGCACAAGTATGACTGACTGGAACTTGGTAAACAGTTCTGTTAATGATGTGCAGGAAGGAAGAGACTCCAGCTCCTCTCTGAGCTGTGCTGGCTCTGCAGGTTGCACAGAAGAAAGAAGCAGTAAATCTAGTTGCTAGAGTCAGCAGCTCTAAATCTGAATATGCACCGAGGATGGATCTGTGGAGTTAGAAGGTCCATTTTTACACAGTCCCTTTTCAAAGTAGGACCACAGTTCAGTTTCTGCTTTTTAGAGTGGCCCAAACCATAGTTCAGTATCATCTCCTACACCACAGCACTGCACTGTGCTATCAGCATTTGGCACTCACTAGAGATGGGCAGAAAGGAGCTCAATTTAACTCCTTTAAAATCACCTCTTCTACCAGCACACTCCAACCCTTATATATCACACTGCAGAGTCAGTATTAAGCACCCAGAATAGAGGCCTCGCTTTGCCATATTCCTCAATGGACAGATGGCAACATGGACAGGGCAGCAAGGGCCAGAAATTACTTTTCAGCAGAGCAGGTTGGAATCTTCAACCAGGGATCCGTCACCCTACTGATTAACCACCCCCGCCCCCAGCCAATGACATTTTCCACATACTTTGGGTGAACAGCAAATTGCAATTTGTTCAGCAGTGGGAAAGGCTTCTTCTCTGGGAATAAAACTGAATAGGAGAAAAGCTTCAGCAGCATCTTCCTTCTGACAGCTACATATTTCTTTTCTTACTTACAGGTCTCTGCTCCCAGCGTACAGGCTGGTGCATTATTGCTCTAATGCTGGGGACTAAGGTACTGCTGCAGGTTGCTGCAATTGCCTTAACTCTGCAAGGTGGGTGACATTAACTGAGTAACACACTTATTATAGGGAGAGCTGGTTGGTTGGCATCCTTTCGTCTGTGAGAGACGGTGGAAACTGCAGCCTATGATGTAGATGGTTTGCAATGTCTCAGGTGACTGAATAGTTCTATCTGAGATTTAGATGATCTTTGGCAGTTATTGCAAATGTATGTATCTTGGTTGGGAGCTGCTTGCTTCCTATGGGCTCTTTTCTCTTCAAGCTGTAGGAGCCAGCTCCTGTCATGGACTTTGATGCCCTGATGGAGACGATGGTGCCACTTGTTACAATCACTTGTCAAGATTTCCCATCGGTCAGGATTAATTCCAAATCCCTTCATACCTCGCTTGCATGTGTCTTTATAGAGAAGCTTGGGACATCCTGTTGTTCTTGTTCCCTTTGATAACTGCCCATATAGCATGTCCTTGGATATGCATCTGTCTTCCAACCTACTCAGATGGCCCAGTCAGCACAGTCGTCTTTGCTTGAGCAGGGCTGTCACACTTGGTAAATTTGCCCTTTAAAGAACCTCTGAGTTGGTGACTTTATCTTGCCATTTGGTGTTGTTTGGAGTATGTGGCATAACAGCGTAGGTGGAAACTGTTTAATCTTTTCTCCTGATGAGCATAAGTTGTCCATGTTTCCTCACTATACACGAGAGTGCTGAGGATGCAAGCTTGGTGCACCAGCATTTTGGTCTTGATGATAAGCTTTGAGTCATTCCATGTTCTTTTAGTTAGTCTGCTAAAGGTGGTGGCAGCCTTTCCAATGCGAACATTTAGTTCTTCATTTGGTGATAGGTTGGTGGTCACTGTAGAATCGAAGTAGCTGAACTTTTGGACTTTGGAGAGGTGGTAGCAACCCCTATATTTAGGTTGCCAAACTCTTTCCATTATAAAAGGTTCTTAGGCCTTGGCTACACTTGCAAGTTACAGCTCTGTAAAGCCTCCCACAGCGCTGTAACTCACTCCCCGTCCACACTGGCAGGGCACTTACAGCGCTGTATCTCCCTGGGTACACTGCCGCAGGTACTCCACATCTCCGAGAGGAATAACAGCTGCAGCGGAGTGGCTACGACTCACGAATGTGAGTGTAAACACTTGCAGCGCTGTACTAATCACCTTGTCAAGTGGCCAGTCCTCTCCATTGTTGTGACCGGCTGCAGGAATGCGGAAGTTCTGGTTTCAAAGCTCGTACCACAGAGAAAAGCAAACAGTTTGCAGCTTGCTTTGAGTGAGTAAATGAATGAGCAGGGGGCCGGGAGTTTGAAACTTGCAAAATAGAGAGCTGACACGCTCCAAAAAGCACTCTCTCTCCCCCCACACTCCCTGTCACAATCCACACACCCCCCCACCCCCTGTTTTGAAAAGCACGTTGCAGCCACATGGATGCTGGGATAGCTGCCTACAATGCACCGCTCCCAACACAGCTGCAAATGTTGCAAGTGTGGCCACACCACTGTGCTGGCAGCTGTCAGTGTGGACTGACTGCAGCGCTTTCCCTACTCAGCTGTACGAAGACAGGTTTACCTCACAGCGCTGTACAGCTGCAAGTGTAGCCAAGGCCTTAGGCACTTTTCTTTGGGAAGCTCTCACTCCTCTATTTTTTGTAGCTGGCCTTTGATATTAAAATAGAGATTCCCCTCAGGCAGCAGAAGAGTGTTTTCTTCTCCAATGAGATTCCTTTCAGATTTAATTGGGTTGTAAAGTGTTAAAAATCACCAATTCCCACCTCTCAATTTCTATCTTTAGGCAAGTTTGTCCAAATCCCTGAACATTCTAAGGAGGTGGGTCCCCAGCCACCAAACAGGAGCAGCTGCAGCTGCTGCTCACTGCAATTGGGAACATCTGGGAGCTGACAGACTGGCTATTGCTGGGCTTCCTCCCACAACCCCCCACCTACACTGACCCAGCACATTACCTCAGTGTCTGATTCCCACTGCACCCAAAGGAATGACAGGGGGGGGAGGGGGAGAGAACCAAGCCAGACTCTCTGCCACCCACAGTTCATGATCCCACATGGGGAAGTACCCATCACTTTCTTTAGCATGTGATTAAGGCTAAGCCCCTGTGAATATGAAGCTTAGAAGGTCTGTCTGTTTCCACTTTGGGGTATTGTGGGGAGTGAGGTAAAAAAAACAAATTCCCTGTTCATAGATAACACTAGCCTTCACTATTGTGAATACTCGGATAGCATAACTAGTGTACTTTTTGGCCCAGGAGCAAGTGCTACTTTCAGCTTACATCTACATCCCCACTAACCAGGTGTTAACAATTGACAGGCAAAAGGAAAAAGAGTGGTAGTGTGCTGCTTTTTCCCGCTGAATGAGGTATAAATAAGTCCTGAATGTGTTTGTATTATTTTTACTGCTTGTTGCCTTAGAAATATCAGGAATATTAAGTTTAAATTCCTTGGTTTTGCTGGAGGATTTCTGAGCTGACTCCGCTATGTAGGAAGGTAGCTATCTCATCCTTTAATTTAAGGCTTGGGATGTTGAATCTTTAACAAAAAGAGACTTGCTCTCATGTGCTTAGGCTAACAAAAGAAAAAAACAGAATTCTAGACAGTCTGAATGAAACTGATCTCTCTTTTCAATTAATCAGATTTATAGCTGTAGTACGTGTAGTGTCATAACCGTACCTATTCTCCACCAAAGTAGGCTAGACCTGAATTTCTTATGGAGGAAACAAGCAGGGAAAACAAATCAAATTTAAACA
>NW_020714450.1:0-6785 GCF_002925995.2 Terrapene triunguis | reverse complement strand
ACACACACACACACACACACACACAATATTTAGGTCACTGATTTACCGTATATACTTGTTCATAAGTTAAATTTTCTTAGTAAAAAAGGGAAGCATCAGAGAAGGGGGTCAGCGTATGAACAGGTATAGAGAGGGGGAGAGGTGGGACACAGTCCCTCCCCCCAACAGAGGGGGCAAGGAGAGGCAGCACAGCCAGCAGAGCCAGAAGGGAAGAGGCGGGGCCAGAGTCTCTCCACTTCTGGCCATGCTGCTCTCCCCACAGTCTCAGAAGCAGCTGCAGCTCCAGGTCCGGCAGGCTGTGGCCGCACCACCCAGACCCGCTTGCCAGAGCACGCTGCGGCCACGCTGCTCAGCCCCACCCGCCGGAGCATGACTCCCGGCCCGGGCCGTTGCAGCATGCTGCGGCCACACTGCCCAGCCTGCCGGAGCAGTTCTGGCCAGGCCAGAGACATCCTACCCTGGCCCGCCCCAGCTAAGGTGAGAAGGGATGGAATGGGGAGAGTGTCGGGGTCCCGGGCTAGGGGTGGGGTCACATGGGGGTGGTCACAGAGGTTACTCCCCTGACCCCCAGCTTCTCCCCCCCCCCAAAATTTCCCGACCAATTGCTGTCCTGGCCCATCAAGGTAAGCAGCTGGCGGTCCGGGACACTTTGTTTACTTAGGTTTACCTCCGTGTCTGCAGATGCTCGAGGTAAACAAACCATCTCGGCCCGCCAGCGGCTTATCCTGATGGCCCAGGAGCCAAAGTTTGCCAATCCCTGAATTATAGGGTCAGCTTACGAATGGGTCATAAAAAATTTCCATTTTTACTTATCCATTTTGGGGGAGTCGGCTTATAAATGAACCGGCTTATGACCGAGTATATATATATCAGTATTTCAGGATAAGGGAAAACAACCGAACAAGCAAGAACAGTCATATCTGCATCTCAGAAACTGAGAACAAAACGGCAGCTGCTGCCTTCAGGCTCCTAGAAAGGCAAACTTGAGGCACACAGGAAACAAAAGCACCAGTTTCACAGTTAGACGGGGGAGCATGCACGACATCACTTTGCTCTAAGCAATGGTTCCCTAAATGAGCATTGAACCCATTCAACGATAATTAGTGGAATGTAAGACACACTGTAAAATGCAGGACAACTGACAGCTGTGACATTGCACCAAGAATATATCATTTTCCAAAATGTACTGTTAGCAACTGGGAAGCTATTTGCTTCCCCGCAATATGTGATGGGAGTAATTAAACCATTTGTGATGCTGGGTAATGATCTTCTTTACCCCCCTACCCCCAGGAAGAACCGAGTGTCTGCTCTGCCCCCCAGGGTGGATCCTGCACAGGGGGAGATGTTACTCCTTCTCAGAGCAGTCGGGGACCTGGGATGCCAGTATGCAAAATTGTTCAGGCAGGAAATCCCAGCTGCTTGTTGTTGAAGATGAGGCTGAGATGGTAAGTCTGGGAACATCCCACACAGTACCCAGTAATCAGCAAACCCTCCATGTCATTCAGACACTTGACTGAAAAATACAAATATACCCTAGGTTTTATCAGAACCTCTGACCAAGCAGGCTCTCCCTGAGAAACTGTCTGTGAATGGGCCTTTATTTCCCCACAAACAAGAGCCCCACTTGGGAAGACTCCAAGAGGGAGCAGGGCCTGGCCTTTCTTCCCTCTGGCTGCGATCAGTCCTCTGATCGATTACTGAAAAGCTGCTCTACCAACTCAGTGGGCTTCCCTGGGTCTGCGTGAGGCAGATGGGGAGGTGCTTCAGGTGCAAATGTAGAAAGCAGAATAAGTTGTGATCTGGGAGGAGGTTGGGGGTGCGATCAAGGCCTTTTCACAGTCTGCTAAGGCAGGAAAGGCTTTGCTTTGCTGTTGAGTGTGAGTTTCATGCTGTCGAGGGTCTGCCCAATCTCCCTTTGGAAATGTAGAGGGTAGATTCCCTCTGCAAGGTAAAAAATGCCTGATTTTCATGTCTGGTAGTTCACTCGGGGTCTGGCTGTTTTAAGCGACTCTTATGTTCTCCCAAGTGCAAGACTTTTGGGAAAAGCAGCTATAAGGATTGCCATGTGCCCTAAGGCTGTTCCAACCAAACCAGTTACCGGTCTGGCTGAGTCCTTGTCTTTCACATGTATTCTGGTCTCAGTTCAAAATGGGCATGTGATTGCATGAAGAATGAGGCAGAGCTGAAATGCCCCATCAGTGTGTAATGTATTTCTGTTTAATCCACAGGAATTTATAGCAACCAGAACAGAAAAGAAATATTTCTGGATTGGATTAAACTTTCAAGAGAAAGAGGGAAGATGGATGTGGCTTGGTGTCTCCCAGTTAGAAGGGCACGGGCTGAGCTTGTGGGTGGATTTTTCTTTCTATAAATGTTAAGTTACATTAATATAAATGCAGATACAGCTCTGACCCCATAGCTCCCAGCTAAGTGATTCCCAAAGCACAGAGCTAGTACTGTGATTGAAGGCACATATTTAGTTCCAGCTTAGATTTCAAAGTCTCCAGTATGACCTGTTCCACATATAGTCACAGTCTTTAGAAAGCAGTGGTGCTGGTGATGCTGCATGAAGGCCTGATCCTCAATTTCAAATCACTACATTCCATTGCTGCTTAGGCCCTATCTACACGATCGTTTTGGGGCTGTTTTGTAGAAGTTTTGCTAGGTCTGTATAGCAGCCCCATGAAAAACCTCTAGGGCTTGTCTGTACTAAGGTTATGGCCACATTGTAACTTTAGTTAATTGATTGCCAATTAACTCAATTCAAGTTACACAACTATACATGTTAGTGTAGATACTGTACAAACATTTGTTCCTTCTGGTCTTGGGTCACCCTACACTGAACTCTAGGAACAAGTGTTTATGCAGTATCTACATCAGCATGTACCATCAAGCTAATTAATTGTGGATTAGAAATTATAGGAACAAAAGTACAGGACCAAACACTTCTGTCTAGACACAGCTCTAGTGTAACCATGTGGCACCAAAGGAAAAAGAAAAGTGATTTGTATTTGTGGAGTTTACCTTGGGGCTTCCACGTGGGGAGAAATCTTCACCCCTGTGACATCAACAGGAATGCAAAACTCCCATAGACTTCAGTGGAACCAGGATTTCACCCCTGAGGTTTGTACTAGTGCAGCTACACTGGTGTAGTTACAACTGCACAAAGCAGCCTCTTTCCTAGACAGGACCTTACTTGGCATCAAAGTGAAGCTGATGATCCCTTTATTCTCTTCTTTGGAAATCAGGTGGCTTTGGGCAAGGTGAGGATACCCAAGCTGGGGAAATAAGATGCACTGACACATATCGAAGTGCAGTGGGCACTTCAGGGGCACAGTTATTCAAATGGTTTAAAAACGTACAAAAATAATTTGTAACTTGAAAAATTTTTCAACCATGTCTGGCAATGGCACAAACCTAAGAATGTGCTGAGTGCCTGGGGATTTTCTGTGTTCATATTTGACCAATGTATTATGTGGCCAGGGTCACCACAGTCCCACCAGCCTCAATTAGTGTCCATCAAGTGAGGCCTGTAAGTACTTGAAAGTGACCCTGATGCTGCCTGCTGTTAGTAGAAGATCGCACTTGGACTCCAAGTTATGGCTCAAACCCACCTGCAAACTTCCAACATGTATGAACCAGATGTTATTGGAGAGTGGGACCACTCGGGTTGACCCTCTGGTCTGTCATGCAGACCAGACATTTGGATTCATGTAGCTGAAAACTCCTCCCTGCCTCCTCACTATTAAGACTCACCATTTCTCTTTTGTGGAAGGGTTTTCCTCCTCTTGCTGATAATGTTCATGGAAATGAGGACCTCTGAATTCCTCCTACCAGTGTCTGCTCTCTGTGAATCCTTGTGCAAATCCCATCTGTCCAATCAAATGGATTGCAATGAGCCTGGATATGCCAGTCTAGCCGCATAAGAAAAAAACACACACAAAAGTATAAAACCCTGGATCCCTCCTCCCAAACTCTGTTCCTGTCTTTTCATTCAGTACCAAATTCTGAGCTAACCTCTCAGTGAGCAGCCTTTGTTTTCTCTTTAGGGTGATGGTAAATGGAACTGGAGATGGCAAAAACTGTTCTGCTTTCAACAAGGAGAAATTACACCCTGAGAAATGCCCGAATTCGCACAGATGGATCTGCAAGAAAAACGGAATCCCGCTGGCTCCCTAGAATAACCCAGAACATTAGACACCGTCCCTTGTAGAATGATGCATCTTCTTGTACTTTTTAATGTAAATAATCATAAGAGCATTGCACAGAAACCATAGCATTCGGCAATCCTGTGTCGATTGACCACTGGCTGTATTAGGGATAGGTTTGTATTGTAATCCCCTGTAGCGCCTTGTGTCCAAGGATAGACAATGTTTAGCTAAACAGATTACAATAATTGATGCATGATAAAATGCCTGTGACTATCTTTTCTGTATTAAGAAATACTCATAAACACCTCTTTTTTTGCTTACTTTCAACTTTTGTATTATTAAGATTTTCAGGTAGAAACTCTTATGCAATGGAAGGTTATTTCCTGCCCCTTGGTGCAGTTGCATTAACGGGAACCATTTTTGTTCCTCTGGCCAGCCGTGCCCAAAGATGACTTATGTGTACATTGTGAGTAAATGTCAATATTAATTAACTAGACAGGAAAAATACTATTCTAACACATGGGGAACAAAGGCACTTTGGCCCAGCTCATAGAATCATAGACGTGTACGACTGGAAGTGATCTCAATAGGTCATCTACTCCTGTCCCCTGTACTCAAGGCAGGACTAAGGAATAACTAGACCGGGGGTTGGCAAATGGGAGTTGTGGGACGCGAACCCCATCCACTGGCAGCTGTAAGAGGCTGTGCCTGTGGACGGTCAATGTAAACAAAATGTCTTGCAGCCTGCCAGCTAATTACTCTGATGGGCCACGTGCCGAAGGTTGCTGACCCCTGAACTAGACCATTCCTGACAGGTGTTTCTTTAACCAGTTCTTGAAAACCTCCAATAATAGAGATTCCATAACCTCCCTAGGTAAACTATTCCCATGCTTAGCTACCCTGACAGTAAATTAGTTTTTCCTAATTTCCACCCTAAACCTCCCTTGCTGCAATTTAAGCCCATTGCTTCTTGTCCTATCCTCAGAGGTTAAGGAGAACAATTTTTCACTCTCCTCCTTGTAACATTGTAGGGACGCATAGCTCCCGAATCATCAGCCCACGGGTGCGGCACACTGTGCCTGTGGCTACGAGGCCGGAGTGGCCTTCACCCCAGCGTCTGTGTTTGGGAAACTTATTGGCTGACCTGATCATCACCCTCACAGCTGGCTTTCACGTGCACAAGATATGGGTTTGTTATCTCATGTTGTTGTACACTGTACGCTCCTCCTATGCGCAACAATTCAACCACTTAGAAGTGTTGTAAACAGGGAAGTAGAAAGAATAAAAACCCCAGGAAAAATTCCCTGGGAGGCTTTTTGGCTACCACGACCTGGCGTTCTGTCTCCTTTCCTCTTTCGTCGCCACATAACATCCTTTTACATACTTGAAAACCGTTATCATTTCCC
This sequence comes from Terrapene triunguis, assembly GCF_002925995.2. Classification (NCBI taxonomy): domain Eukaryota; kingdom Metazoa; phylum Chordata; order Testudines; family Emydidae; genus Terrapene; species Terrapene triunguis. Next base: position 1,228 of record NW_020714450.1, on the reverse strand, counting down.
TGCTCAGTCTTCTCTTCTCCAGATTAAACAAACCCATTTTTTTTCAATCTTCCCTCATAGGTCATGTCTTCCAGACCTTTAATCATTTTTGTTGCTCTTTTCTGGACTTTATCCAATTTTGTCCATATCTTTCCTGAAATGTGGCACCCAGAACTGGACACCGTGCTCCAGCTTATGCCTAATCACTACAGAGTAAAGCGGATCCACATAGAAAATTAGGCTTGTAACATCCCTTGATTTCAGTGGAGGTTAGGAGTCTAAGTAGATTTGTGGAGCAGGGTGATTAAATGACTCTCCCAAGGTCACACAAGAAATCTATGGCAGAGGTGGGAATTGAATTTAAAACTCCTGAGAGACAATCTACTGTTCTAATTTTCTTCCTTGAATTATGTAAAAGCTTACCCAGCATGCACCTTCTTTTTAGACAGATGACGTTGTTTTCACCAGATGCCCAGTTATTGTTCTATTTAATTCCCAAGATACTATAGATGTCTTCATTATTTCTGAAAAAGGCCTCCTTTTATTAAATGATTACTGTGTAAGATTCTTTGTTGCATTAGATACTTGCTTTGTGTCTGACCTTTTTGCAACAAGGTTACAACCTGCCTCTGGGAGAGGAGTGTAGTTAAAAGCGTAGAGACTGGATAAGCACAGCTAGAACAATCAATCTGAAAGATTTGACCTGAGCTGCCACATTAGAGATCGGGGTGAAATCCTGGCCCAAGTGATGTCAATGGCAAAATGCCCACTAAATTTAAGGAGGTCAGGATTTCTATTTCTAACTGAGCCTGCAGTGAGTTTGAATAACCTCTCTCTATATTTATTTTAAAATGTAGTATGTGTGCAGCACCTTCGAGTGTATTGTTCCCATGGCCTTGGTCAATAAGAAGCGTAGTGAAGTATGAACACAAAGAGCAATTAGCAGAGGTGATACAAGCTTGTAGCAACCACTATCAATGTGTAACTGACACTGTTGAAAGTGGCACATGAGGAGCAGTAAGTGGAGCCCATCGATCCCTGAGCATTTCAGATTCCTTGCAAAGGGGTTTGACAAAAGGTGAGACAACCCAATGAAAAACAACAAAAAGGAGTGATTTTCAGCTCTCCTTATTCTCCCTGTATCAATCCGCTGTTCTCCAAGCCAGCATGGAATGTTCAAAAGGTGCTTAAAATTTCCATTCTTAAGATTTTTATGAAATAAAGATTTAAAATTCCAGTTAAACAGAAA
>NW_020714449.1:916-2968 GCF_002925995.2 Terrapene triunguis | reverse complement strand
TCTTGCTAACAAACTGTCATGCATTGCAGTTCTTTTCTGACAGTTCTGTTTCTGCTTCCACAACCCCCCCTTTTGTACTTTTAGTACAACAAACATTCTTAAACCTCTATTTGCATTAAGTCCTGGACTTTAGATTCTATATTAGATGCTTTAATTTTAGGGGTTTTGATTGGATGTAATGACAATGCATGATTAGTATAAACATGAAAGGTATTACTATTATTATATTTTTTGCAACAACAATAACATAATTTTAAGCTAACTAATAACAATACAAGCAATAACATTCCTATAGCAATACTATAATGGGGTTGTTGTATAGTCTTAGTTATAAAGCACAATACATTATACTTAGTACATAAAGTGGATACTTTATAAGCAGTCTGAAAAGCATACTTTTCAACTTGATATATATTTTGAAGCATGTGAATTTGCCCTTGTACTTTAGAGATTTTTTTTTTGAATTTTTGGTAACAGTGAAAACAAATTTTGAAATTTATTAGGTACTAAACTAGTCCAATTAAAGGGTATTTGGAACTTAAGGGCTACTTGGAAAACTTTATTTGCAGGCCAGTAAATAATATGATTGCCTGCAGTGGTAATGAGATTAAAATGCATGTTTTGTAATGTGGTGTCATTAACATACAGCTATTATTAGCTTGAAAAAGTAAGTGTCCTGTCAGGGTAGTTTTTTGTTTCGTACCTTTCCAGCAAACATAGTTATAAACAGTGACAACTTTTTTTGGCTTTAGTTTACGGATATACTGAAGCTGTGGGGGTTCTAATGGCCAAAATGTCCATTGACTTCCTAACCCCATCCAAATGTCAGGTGTAATTTTAGGAGCACTGACTAAAAATTGATTGGGCATATTAGGAGGTCTAATTTTTTAGATGTTTTGGTGAATTACCCAATTCCACATGCATTCTTTTCATGGACTCGGCAGGATTTGGTATGTGGGAGCCCACACCCCCTTTACCGGTCCATATGCTTGGAAGGAGCATTGAGAACGTTCGCACTTTCACCCAGAAAGTTTCCAAGTATGTTTTTATGCCACAGATTAGATGGTACTTCTGATGTTTCTGTAAGGGCAGTGGGCCAAGCCTGATGTTCTAGATGATTTTGAATGGCCATTAGCTAGTCATTCAGGAAATTCTGAATTTTTGAACATGCTAGATTTTATTGCAATGCCTTTCTAGTTTTAGTGATATTTAATACTATTTTTGTTAGCAACTTTTGGGTCATTGATATTAATTGCAATAAGGTACAGGTTACATTATTAGTCACTGGAATAATTTTTATGTAGGTAAAATTTTTAGTGGCAAAACAAACTCTGGGTGTTTGTTTAATTGTTTACTAATTGGGTGACCAAATAACAATAAGGGCCTTTTTTATTTAACACAGTGCAAATTCTAGGAACATTTGCTATAGAACCCATTAATTGCCATTATTAATTCTTGGGGTTCGCTGGTAGTGATATTATATACTTTTATTTTTACTGATTTATTTTTTTTTATTTAATTGTTTGCTTATATGGGATATTTTGAACCTTAAATATATATATATATATATTTTTTTTTTAAATCATTAAAGTGTGAAGGCCTTAGTCATTGGTTTTATTAAATATATAGCATTGTTTGTATTTGGATGTATTACAGGGGTAATAGTGTAATGGAGGAGATGGCAGGGGCAATGGCAACAAGGTGCCTTTGGTACTTGTTATTTAAAATCCAATTAGGGAGGGCAATACATGCTGAAGGACTTATCCAATACACAGGGCGCAGCCTGTAGAATAAATCCAATTCTAAAATCCAATCAATACTACGTTTTCAAGCATGGGTCCCATAAGTTTTTTTTTGCTAGTGTATAATTTTTTGTTTTTTTACTAGGGTTAGTTTTTAATGTTTTTTGTAGTCAGGAATTCCTGGACTTTGTGATTTTAATGAAGCAAGTGTTCTTTTTTCTTTTTTTTTGAAACAGTGTGGTTTAGCATCATACAGGGGAGAGGTTACTAGCACATCACCCTGTAATGGTTTTGCTTTTTTTAGGAAAAT
>NW_020714449.1:460-816 GCF_002925995.2 Terrapene triunguis | reverse complement strand
TTAGTCGGAGAGCCCTCCCGAGGTGGAGGGGTTTTTTTACAGTGAGAAGCATGGGTCTAGGTGGGCAGTCCTTGGCACTTTATAGCAGTGTTGGTGGTTAACAGGACTTGGAAAGGGCCTTTCCAGTGTGGAGCCAAAAGCAGTCTTTCGTTGATGGACTTTTATGTAGACTTAGTCTTTTTGTTTTAATGAATGGCAGGGCTGCTAGGGTCTTTGGGGAGCACTTCTTTTATTTGTGAGAAAAGAAACCTAACACATTTTATTAGTGCCTGGCCGTGTTTTGCAGATTTTAGTTGCTTGGGCACATTTAGGCCCCCCTTTTTTTTGTGGCTGTCAGCCAGGTCTTATCTTTGAAC
>NW_020714449.1:0-360 GCF_002925995.2 Terrapene triunguis | reverse complement strand
TGGCTTTTTTTAACCTACAAAGGAAACTTTTACTTTTTACTTATACATTTTTTTTTAACAATGAACACATACACATTACAGTACACTAGTTTTATTATTTAATGTATGCCATGTACACTTTTTTAGTAAAAATAACTTTATTATAGAGCTTTGGAGCAACAAACCGGGACAAGCACACCCACTTTTGAGGAGTTCACTTGGTACAACTTTAGGTGTCCGATCGCTTTCCCCCCTTTCCAGCCCTTTGGCTAGAAATTTGAGGTAGCCAGAGGGATTCCATGGGCAATATGGGGAGTGGGTTAACCTTCCATGTCCTTGCTTCCAAAGACTGTTGGTATGGAAATTTTAACAACAATTTTT
>NW_020714448.1:0-6601 GCF_002925995.2 Terrapene triunguis | reverse complement strand
TATCTACACAAGGTCGCAATAACTTCTCACACAGTTCTTTCTCACCCACCTCACACAATCCTCGCTTCTACAAATCTCGCGTTATCAGGCTACAGTTAGCCTGACTCTTGCTAACAAACTGTCATGCATTGCAGTTCTTTTCTGACAGTTCTTTCTCTGCTTCCACAACCCCCCCTTTTGTACTTCTAGTACAACAAACATTCTTAAATCTCTATTTGCATTAAGTCCTGGACTTCAGATTCTACATCAGATGCTTCAATCTTAGGGGTTCTGATTGGATGTAATGACAATGCATGATTAGTATAAACATGAAAGGTATTACTATTATTACATCTTTTACAACAACAATAACATAATCCTAAGCTAACTAATAGCAACACAAGCAATAACATTCCCATAGCAATAATATAATGGGGCTGTTGTACAGTCTTAGTCATAAAGCACAATACATCATACTTAGTACATAAAGTGGATACTCTATAAGCAGTCTGAAAGGCATACTTTTCAACTTGATATATATTTTGAAGCATGTGAATTTGCCCTTGTACTTCAGAGATTTTCTGAATCTCTGGTAACAGTGAAAACAAATTCTGAAATCTATCAGGTACTAAACTAGTCCAATTAAAGGGTATCTGGAACCTAAGGGCTACTTGGAAAACTCTATCTGCAGGCCAGTAAATAATATGATTGCCTGCAGTGGTAATGAGATTAAAATGCATGTCTTGTAATGTGGTGTCATTAACATACACACAGCTATCATTAGCTTGAAAAAGTAAGTGTCCTGTCAGGGTAGTTCCTTGTCCCCTACCCTCCCAGCAAACGTAGTCATAAACAGTGACAACTTCTCCTGGCTTCAGTTTACGTATATACTGAAGCTGTGGGGGTTCTAATGGCCAAAATGTCCATAGACTACCTAACCCCATCCAAATGTCAGGTGTAATCCCAGGAGCACTGACTAAAAATCGATTGGGCATACCAGGAGGTCTAATTTCCCAGATGTCTCGGTGAATTACCCAATTCCACATGCATCCTCCCCATGGACCCGGCAGGATTCGGTATGTGGGAGCCCACACCCCCTTTACCGGTCCATATGCTTGGAAGGAGCATAGAGAACGTCCGCACTTCCACCCAGAAAGTCTCCAAGTATGTCTCCATGCCACAGATCAGATGGTACTCCTGATGTTTCTGTAAGGGCAGTGGGCCAAGCCTGATGTTCTAGATCATTCCGAATGGCCATCAGCTGGTCATTCAGGAAATCCTGAATCTCTGAACATGCTAGATCCCACTGCAATGCCTTCCCAGTCTCAGTGATATTCAATACCATCTCTGTCAGCAACTTCTGGGTCATTGATATTAATTGCAATAAGGTACAGGTCACATTATTAGTCACTGGAATAATTTCTATGCAGGTAAAATTTCCAGTGGCAAAACAAACTCTGGGTATTCGTTTAATTGTTCACTAATTGGGTGACCAAATAACAATAAGGGCCTCTCTCATTTAACACAGTGCAAATTCCAGGAACATTCACTATAGAACCCATCAATTGTAATTACAGATTCTTGGGGTTCACTGGTAGTGATATCATATACTTTTATCTCCACTGATCCATTCTTTTCCATTCAATTGTTCGCTTATATGGGATATCCTGAACCTTAAAAATATATATATATATTTTTAAATAAATCACTAAAGTGTGAAGGCCTTGGCCATTGGTTTTATCAAATCTATGGCATTGTCTGTATTTGGATGTGTTACAGGGGTAATAGTGTAATGGAGGAGATGGCAGGGGCAATGGCAACAAGGTGCCTTTGGTACTTATCATTTAAAATCCAATTAGGGAGGGCAATACATGCTGAAGGACTTATCCAAAACACAGGGCGCAGCCTGTAGAATAAACCCCAAAATCCAATCAATACCACGTTCCCAAGCATGGGTCCCACAAGTTTCTTTCTGCCAGTGTATAATTCTTTGTTTCTTCACCAGGGTCAGTTCTTAATGTCTCTTGTAGTCAGGAATCCCTGGACTTTGTGGTTTCAATGAAGCAAGTGTTCCTTCTTCTCTTTTCCTGAAACAGTGTGGTTTAGCATCATACAGGGGAGAGGTTACTAGCACATCACCCTGTAATGGTTTTGCTTCTTCTAGGAAAATCCAAAGGCACAGTAGGTCTGTCAGTGGACAAGGGAGAGGTTACTAGCACTTCACCTTGTCCTCCTTCCCTGCTGTCCAGGAGGCACAGCAGGGCTAGAAGGAGAAATAGGCTTATCAGTTGGAGAGCCCTCCCGAGGTGAAGGGGTCTTTTTACAGTGAGAAGCATGGGTCCAGGCAGTCAGTCCTTGGCACTTTACAGCGGTGTTGGTGATTAACAGGACTTGGAAAGGGCCTTTCCAGCATGGAGCCAGAGCAGTCTTTCGTTGATGGACTTTACATAGACTCAGTCTCCTTGTTTCAATGAATGGCAGGGCTGCTAGGGTCTTTGGGGAGCACTTCTTTTATCTGTGAGAAAAGAAACCTAACACATTTCATTAGTGCCTGGCAGTGTTCTGCAGATCTCAGTTGCTTGGGCACATTCAGGCCCCCCTTTTTGTGGCTGTCAGCCAGGTCTTATCTTTGAACTGAGCTTGCTAGCTGTATTTTCCTCTCAGTTAACTCATTCCGTGCTTTTTCCTTCTCCCCTTCTTGGCTTCTTTTAACCTACAAAGGAAACTTTCACTCTTCACTCATACACCTTTTCACATTAGTCTTATTATTCAAGGTATGCCATGTACACTTTTCCAGTAAAATAACTTTATTACAGAGCTTTGGAGCAACAAACCGGGACAAGCACACCCACTTTTGAGGTGTTCACTCGGTACAACCTCAGGTGTCCAATAGCTTTCCTCCCCTCCCCAGCCCTCTGGCTAGAAATCTGAGGTAGCCAGAAGGATCCCATGGGCAATATGGGGAGTGGGTTAACCTTCCATGTCCTTGCTTCCAAAGACTGTTGGTATGCAAATTTTAACAACAATTTTTTTCAATTAAAAAAATCTGGCCAATGAAGTTTCTTTTTCTTACTTAAGCAAATGTATTAGACTTTAGTATATCACATTTTCCTGATTTATCCAAACACTTTGTATTCCAAGTTGAACAAAACAAGTATCTGCTTTTTGATTTAACCCTTCTATTTAATTTTGAACTAGACTGTCTTATGAAAATATTAAACCCAACAATTCTGGCCACAAGACAAACACCACAAGACAGGACAAAGAACACAAAAATAATTCCTATTGTACCAGTAAATGCATGGTACATTGAATGCTGTTCAGCTGGCATCCGTTTTCTCTGATGATCTGAAAGACAAAAGAACAGAGGTCTACCCCTTCTGGGTAGTCAGTCATTGCTTAATATATTTCCTTTATATACACATACTCTTGTTGATTTCAGGCAAAACAGAGGAATTACCCCATATTTCCTTGTATTTGTTTCATAGGCAGCCCAGGTTTCAGTGGCTTCTACCTTATTAGTTAGAAAATTGCATTAATACAGATGCTTTCTGGCTTGCTTCCAGATCCAAAGCTATCCACAGCTTAAAGATTCTTACTTTAAAAGGGACACAATTAACTTTCCCAAACTTTTGATTGCCTTTTACTTCTAACTTCTGCTTTCAAACACACAGTGATCTGAAAAAGACAACACAATCTATATTGGTAGGTTTGCATTTCTTTTACCTCTGCTACAATATACACTGCACATGTTCTGGGGAAAATGCACATCCTATCCACAATTCAATTTCCACAACACTAGCCACATCAATTTCTACACAAGGTGTAACTATTTCTTTTGTGCTTACAAAATCTCTATGCACCCCTAGTAAAGTGACAGCTCGACCACACAGAGCCAGGGGCACTGTCCTTCTCTCTCTTTTTACCAGATCTTTTATCTGCTATTTTGTTACCTAAAAACAAATTCAAATCTTTTATTCTCCTGGCTTCGACTACCCTGCTGCAGCCACAACCTTTGGTCTTTAGTTGAAACATTTTAAATCTTGTAAAGCATTAAGTCACCTTAAGGATTAAATGCTAAATACCTTAAACAACACTAGTTTCCTGTGTCTGGCAAAAGTATTCTCAGTTTTGCAACTTTAAAACAATACCAATTCATCTCAAACTTATAAACACAGATTGTACACAGCAGGAGTGTTCTTCAGCAAATTAGACTAACGTATTCATAGTCGAATAATTTCACTTAAATAACCTCTTGCCTGAATTACTTACAGACATTCCTACCAAGTTTCACTGCTTGATTCCCTCTAGCAACTACAGAGTTAACTTCTCACTCTCTTTTCTTAAATCACTTGCTTGTCTCCCAAAACAACACCCAATCAACTCAGATTTTACCATTCCAATTATTGTCCTGGGGATTTGAAATCCCCATGCTTATAATTACTTACTCTTTTCCTTCCACTATGCCCTCAAAATTTCCAACCTGTTTTCCAATCTCTCTATCTGTTGCCTGCCCGCCTGGGCCCGATCCTGCTTTTCTAGCTGAACCGTCCCTTCCATGGGCACCGGCTTTTTCACTACCAATTTAGATAGGAGGGTGGGCTTCTCAACTAGCCCCCACCCTTCCTGGTCTCTTCTCTTAAACATTCTTACTCACAAGGCTACCCGAGTCCTCTCTCGTGAGGCTTGCCACTTGGGCAAAACGCATGGCCCATTGGCGTTTAACTATTCAATTTTCTCTTGTGGCAAACACACTGCTCTTACAGCATATGCAAACACAAATGGTTAAATTCTGACAAGTCCCTGAAGGACCGGTACTTGCTTAGCCAGTGCTTCCTTTTCTGCCTGGAAGTCCTGTCTCAAGGCTTGCAACTTGCCCTGGGCATAGGTTTGAGTTGCTGCCTGGTTCATGATCTATGCTCTTAATTGTTCAATTCTAGTTATCAAGTACACAACTCTTCCCTTTTCTCCAACTTCTCTATTGCCCAGTCCTGCTACGACTGGGGTAGATCCACCTGACACCCTTCCCGGTCAACCGGGGTGGAGAGAGGAATGCTAAATCCCTCTCCGGTTCTCAGACTTACTGCGGCTGAGAGTGGGCACACTTTCATACTCACACACGTACGTCCAGACTGGTCACGTCTGTGTATAACGTTGAGAGAAGGTGCTGTGCAATCTCCAACTTGCTTCCTCTCTTGGGAGGGCAGTTCTTTTACACCCTGAGGTCTCCTGGGGCGTCTTTTCAGTGATTCCAGTCCAGGCCGGCTGCCTGTGGCTTCTTCGGTGTCCCCAAACCACGCCGGCTCCAGGGTCGCAAAGGCAGACTGTTGGATCTCACTGGACAGTTAAGCTTTGCAAATGTAATCTCAGCACTGTAACTTGTATTGCCTTTGGTTTGACTATGTCTATATTTTTTCACAGCCAGTTGGGGCCGAAAGCAGTTTTTCTTTGTACTTAGCCTGGTCTGCATTGATTCTTGACCTTGAACGCAGATTAACTTTCTCTTTATCTCTGGACCAAGCTGAATTTCAAATTAACCCGTTCCTTTCCTCAATAGACAAATTGCTCCCATTGTGTGTCAGAGGCTTTTTGGTGATTAAAAGCTCCTCTGAGATGTATGATCTTATCTAGATTGAAGGTACCTTCTAGTGGGCATTGTTTAGATGGATTTTCACGCGTGTAATGATTCCAATTCTCTAAATACCTGCAGGTTTTAGGACCATAATGTACGTACATGAAATAAACTGGGGTACCCTTAGGGGGTGAAAGGGAATGCTTAGACTGTCCCCCACCCATTTTCCAATCACACACACAGGGAGGAGGATGCCCTGTCCGCGCTAGCGGCACATAAACTAAGGATCTCTCCCTACAGGGTATTCACACAGGAGAGACTAACGAGGGTAACCATGACCTCCTACACCTCCCTTCAGCAAAGAGCGTCGGCTAATCTCAGAGAGACGGCGCCGCATACTCTGTTGCATCCAGTGAGATGGTCAGACTGTCAGTGGCTCACACGGAGTGGAAAAAGGGGAGGGAAGATGGGTTCACATACTCCTAGACCCAGGCAGCCTCCTCGCCGGACGATGCCAGGCCGAGTTAGCGTACCGTGGGTCGGATCTCCTAAAAGATCCTCTAGTTACCGGGCTTGCGTTAGAGTAGTTCTGGTCATGAGCCAAAAGACTTCGCAGAGTACTCTGGGCGTCTTCCGGTAACACTCAATTCACACTGGTGCACACACAAACACAGCACCACAGACAGACACACAGACACAGCAAGATCTTGCTCCAGGTACTATCCCAAGTACCTCAGGTACTATTCCCAAGTACCTCGATGCATCACTTGAGGCGGTAAAAACCCCTCTTGAGGCGGTAAACAACCCCTCGGTCCGGACTATGAGGCGGTAAAAACCCCTCCTGCTGAGGCAGTAACAACCCCTCAACACAGGTGCAAACCTATGCACCTCGCATATGCATACAGGAGGCGGCAAACAATTCCCCTACGCCGCTCAGCATCTGACCTTGCTGCACAGTCAATAAGTTCGGATGGCGTGAGCCCAACAGGGACAGACGGCCCCACGGACAGTCCTCCTCCGACACCCCAATAGAGATTTCAAAAGGTCTCC
>NW_020714447.1:0-1844 GCF_002925995.2 Terrapene triunguis | reverse complement strand
CCTTGCTTCCAAAGACTGTTGGTATGGAAATTTTAACAACAATTTTTTAATTAAAAAAATCTGGCCAATGAAGTTTCTTTTTTTTACTTAAGCAACTGTATTAGACTTTAGTATATCACATTTTTTTGATTTATTCAAACACTTTGTATTCCAAGTTAAATAAAACAAGTATTTGCTTTTTGATTTAACCCTTTTATTTAATTTTGAACTAGACTGTCTTATGAAAATATTAAACCCAACAATTCTGGCCACAAGACAAACACCACAAGACAAGACAAAGAACACAAAAATAATTCCTATTGTACCAGTAAATGCATGGTACATTGAATGCTGTTCAGCTGGCATCCGTTTTTTCTGATGATCTGAAAGACAAAAGAACAGAGGTCTACCCCTTCTGGGTAGTTAGTCATTGCTTAATATATTTCCTTTATATACACATACTTTTGTTGATTTTAGGCAAAACAGAGGAATTACCCCATATTTCTTTGTATTTGTTTTATAGGCAGCCCAGGTTTCAGTTGGTTCTACCTTATTAGTTAGAAAATTGCATTAATACAGATGCTTTCTGGCTTGCTTTCAGATCCAAAGCTATCCACAGCTTAAAGATTTTTACTTTAAAAGGGACACAATTAACTTTTTTAAATTTTTGATTGCCTTTTACTTTTAACTCCTGCTTTTAAACACACAGTGATCTGAACAAGACAACACAACCTATATTGGTAGGTCTGCATTTCTTTTACCTTTGCTACAATATACACTGCACATGTTCTGGGGAAAATGCACATCCTATCCACAATTTAATTTTTACAACACTAGCCACATTAATTTCTACACAAGGTGTAACTATTTTTTTTGTGCTTACAAAATCTTTATGCACCCCTAGTAAAGTGACAGCTTGACCACACAGAGCCAGGGGCACTGTCTTTTTCTTTTTTTACTAGATCTTTTATTTGCTATTTTGTTATTCAAAAACAAATTTAAATTTTTTATTTTTTTGGCTTTGACTACCTTGCTGCAGCCACAACCTTTGGTCTTTAGTTGAAACATTTTAAATTTTGTAAAGCATTAAGTCACCTTAAGGATTAAATGCTAAACACCATATTAAACAACACTAGTTTCTTGTGTCTGGCAAAAGTATTTTTAGTTTTGCAACGTTAAAACAATACTAATTTATCTCAAACTTATAAAACACAGATTGTACACAGCAGGAGTGTTCTTTAGCAAATTAGACTAACGTATTCATAGTTGAATAATTCCACTTAAATAACCTCTTGCCTGAATTACTTACAGACATTCCTACTAAGTTTCACTGCTTGATTTCCTTTAGCAACTACAGAGTTAACTTCTTACTTTTTTTTTTAAATTACTTGCTTGTCTCCCAAAACGACACCCAATTAACTTATTTTTATTATTCCAATTATTTTCCTGGGGATTTGAAATCTTTATGACTTACTTTTTTTTTTTACTATGCCCTTAAAGTTTCCAACCTGTTTTCCAATCTCTCTATCTGTTGCCTGCTCGCCTGGGCCTGATTCTGCTTTTTTCGCTGAATCGTCCCTTCCATGGGCACCGGCTTTTTCACTACCAATTTAGATAGGAGGGTGGGCTTCTTAACTAGCCTCCATCCTTTCTGGTCTCTTCTTTTAAACATTTTTATTCACAAGGCTACTCGAGTCTTTCCTCGTGAGGCTTGCCACTTGGGCAAAACGCATGGCCCACTGGCGTTTAACTATTTAATTTTTTTTTGTGGCAAACACACTGCTCTTACAGCATATGCAAACACAAATGGTTAAATTTTGACAAGTCCCTGAAGGACCGGTACTTGCTTAGCCAGTGCTTCCTTT
>NW_020714446.1:0-2212 GCF_002925995.2 Terrapene triunguis | reverse complement strand
CTGAAGGACCGGTACTTGCTTAGCCAGTGCTTCCTTTTCTGCCTGGAAGTCCTGTCTCAAGGCTTGCAACTTGCCCTGGGCATAGGTTTGAGTTGCTGCCTGGTTCATGATCTATGCTCTTAATTGTTCAATTCTAGTTATCAAGTACACAACTCTTCCTATTTCTCCAACTTCTCTATTGCCCAGTCCTGCTACGACTGGGGTAGATCCACCTGACACCCTTCCCGGTCAACCGGGGTGGAGAGAGGAATGCTAAATCCCTCTCCGGTTCTCAGACTTACTGCGGCTGAGAGTGGGCACACTTTCATACTCACACACGTACGTCCAGACTGGCCACGTCTGTGTATAACGTTGAGAGAAGGTGCTGTGCAATCTCCAACTTGCTTCCTCTCTTGGGAGGGCAGTTCTTTTACACCCTGAGGTCTCCTGGGGCGTCTTTTCAGTGATTCCAGTCCAGGCCGGCTGCCTGTGGCTTCTTCAGCGTCCCCAAACCACGCCGGCTCCAGGGTCGCAAAGGCAGACTGTTGGATCTCACTGGACAGTTAAGCTTTGCAAATGTAATCTCAGCACTGTAACTTGTATTGCCTTTGGTTTGACTATGTCTATATTTTTTCACAGCCAGCTGGGGCCGAAAGCAGTTTTTCTTTGTACTTAGCCTGGTCTGCATTGATTCTTGACCTTGAACGCAGATTAACTTTCTCTTTATCTCTGGACCAAGCTGAATTTCAAATTAACCCGTTCCTTTCCTCAATAGACAAATTGCTCCCATTGTGTGTCAGAGGCTTTTTGGTGATTAAAAGCTCCTCTGAGATGTATGATCTTATCTAGATTGAAGGTACCTTCTAGTGGGCATTGTTTAGATGAATTTTTCACGCGTGTAATGATTCCAATTCTCTAAATACCTGCAGGTTTTAGGACCATAATGTACGTACATGAAATAAACTGGGGTACCCTTAGGGGGTGAAAGGGAATCCTTAGACTGTCCCCCACCCATTTTCCAATCACACACACAGGGAGGAGGATGCCCTGTCCGCGCTAGCGGCACATAAACTAAGGATCTCTCCCTACAGGGTATTCACACAGGAGAGACTAACGAGGGTAACCATGACCTCCTACACCTCCCTTCAGCAAAGAGCGTCGGCTAATCTCAGAGAGACGGCGCCGCATACTCTGTTGCATCCAGTGAGATGGTCAGACTGTCAGTGGCTCACACGGAGTGGAAAAAGGGGAGGGAAGATGGGTTCACACACTCCTAGACCCAGGCAGCCTCCTCGCTGGACGATGCCAGGCCGAGTTAGCGTACCGTGGGTCGGATCTCCTAAAAGATCCTCTAGTTACCGGGCTTGCGTTAGAGTAGTTCTGGTCACGAGCCAAAAGACTTCGCAGAGTACTCTGGGCGTCTTCCGGTAACACTCAATTCACACTGGTGCACACACAGACACAGCACCACAGACAGACACACAGACACAGCAAGATCTTGCTCCAGGTACTATCCCAAGTACCTCAGGTACTATTCCCAAGTACCTCGATGCATCACTTGAGGCGGTAAAAACCCCTCTTGAGGCGGTAAACAACCCCTCTGTCCGGACTATGAGGCGGTAAAAACCCCTCCTGCTGAGGCAGTAACAACCCCTCAACACAGGTGCAAACCTATGCACCTCGCATATGCATACAGGGGGCGGCAAACAATTCCCCTACGCCGCTCAGCATCTGACCTTGCTGCACAGTCAATAAGTTCAGATGGCGTAAGCCCAACAGGGACAGACGGCCCCACGGACAGTCCTCCTCCGACACCCCAATAGAGATTTCAAAAGGTCTCCTACCTCTATTGTGGCGCCATGGGGTTCGAAGGGGAACGATCCGTAGCAACTGCCGGTGCCTCTGCGGGCGTTGCCATCCCGGACGAGCCCCCAAATTGTCGGAGAAAAACTGAGTTCTCACTTTTTGTTTGGGTACAGCAAGTCAGATGCTTTATTAACTCTCACAATTGTGCAGAGGGAGAGAGCTAAGCAGGTCTCTTTTAACAGTAAACAATTACAGCAAGCATTTATACCTTTTTGTTATAGACAATAATGAGCAACAACTGCATTTTGTTTATACATAGGTCATTCTGATATTTTGTTTTGCTCACTAATGTAGACTCTTAGTCTACATTCCATATTATTTACACAAGGTCGCAATAACTTCTCACACAGTTCTTTCTCACCCGCCT
>NW_020714445.1:0-6842 GCF_002925995.2 Terrapene triunguis | reverse complement strand
GGACTTCAGATTTTACATCAGATGTTTCAATCTTAGCAGTTCTGATTGGATGTAATGACAATGCATGATTAGCATGAACATGAAAGGTATTACTATTATTACATCTTTTACAACAACAATAACATAATCCTAAGCTAACTAATAACAATACAAGCAATAACATTCCCATAGCAATACTATAATGGGGTTGTTGTACAGCCTTAGTCACAAAGCACAATACATCATACTTAATACATAAAATGGATACTCTATAAGCAGTCTGAAAGGCATACTTTTCAACTTGATATATATTTTGAAGCATGTGAATTTGCCCTTGTACTTCAGAGATTTTCTGAATCTCTGGTAACAGTGAAAACAAATTCTGAAATCTATCAGGTACTAAACTAGTCCAATTAAAGGGTATCTGGAACCTAAGGCCTACTTGAAAAACTCTATCTGCAGGCCAGTAAATAATATGATTGCCTGCAGTGGTAATGAGATTAAAATGTATGTCTTGCAATGTGGTGTCATTAACATACACACAGCTATCATTAGCTTGAAAAAGTAAGTGTCCTGTCAGGGTAGTTCCTTGTCCCCTAACCTCCCAGCAAACGTAGTCATAAACAGTGACGACTTCTCCTGGCTTCAGTTTACGGATACACTGAAGCTGTGGGGGTTCTAATGGCCAAAATGTCCATAAATTACCTAACCCAATCCAAATGTCAGGTGTAATCCCAGGAGCACTGACTAAAAATCGATTGGGCATACCAGGAGGTCTAATTTCCCAGATGTCTCGGTGAATTACCCAATCCCACATGCATCCTCCCCATGGACCCGGCAGGATTCGGTATGTGGGAGCCCACACCCCCTTTACCGGTCCATATGCTTGGAAGGAGCATTGAGAACGTCCGCACTTCCACCCAGAAAGTTTCCAAGTAAGTCTCCATGGCCACAGATCAGATGGTACTCCTGATGTGTCTGTAAGGGCAGTGGGCCAAGCTTGATGTTCTAGATCATTCCGAATGGCCATCAGCTGGTCATTCAGGAAATCCTGAATCTCTGAACATGCTAGATCCCACTGCAATGCCTTCCCAGCCTCAGTGATATTCAATACCATCTCTGTCAGCAACTTCTGGGTCATTGAACTAAGGGCGGAGATAACATGTAACTCACCAACTCCAGTCTGTACCTGGGTTAGTTGTGCTCCAGAAACAAGGCCAATGGCCTTCTCTAGTTGCCCCAATTTCTCATCATGTTCTTGGTTCTTAAAAATATTCCAAACTGCTGCTGCACTATTGGCCCCATCCCACAGGGATCCGGTCAAATCTCTCTTCTTTCTAGAAGAAATAACCCAAGCCCTCTGTTGTGCTAATCTAATGGCAGCCCCCTGTGAGCAATTTGGGTATTCGTTTAATTGTTCACTAATTGGGTGACCAAATAACAATAAGGGCCTCTCATTTAACACAGTGCAAATTCCAGGAACATTCACTATAGAACCCATCAATTGCAATTATTAATTCTTGGGGTTCGCTGGTAGTGATATCATATACTTTTATCTCCGCTGATCCATTCAATTGTTTGCTTATATGGGATATCCTGAACCTTAAAAATATATTTTTTCAAACAATATTAAAATAAATTACTAAAATGTGAAGGCCTTGGCCATTGGTTTTATCAAATATATAGCATTGTCTGTATTTGGATGTATTACAGGGGTAATAGTGTAATGGAGGAGATGGCAGGGGCAATGGCAACAAGGTGCCTTTGGTACTTATCATTTAAAATCCAGTTAGGGAGGGCAATACATGCTGAAGGACTTATCCAATACACAGGGCGCAGCCTGTAGAATAAACCCCAAAATCCAATCAATACCACGTTCCCAAGCATGGGTCCCACAAGTTTCTTCCTGCCAGGGTATAATTCTTTGTTTCTTCACCAGGGTCAGTTCTTAATGTCTCTTGTAGTCAGGAATCCCTGGACTGTGTGGTTCCAATGAAGCAAGTGTTCCATCTTCTCTTTTCCTGAAACAGTGTGGTTTAGCATCATACAGGGGAGAGGTTACTAGCATATCACCCTGTAATGGTTTTGCTTCTTCTAGGAAAATCCAAAGGCACAGTAGGTCTGTCAGTGGACAAGGGAGAGGTTACTAGCACTTCACCTTGTTTTTCCTTCCCTGGTGTCCAGGAGGCACAGCAGAGCTAGCAGGAGAAATAGGCTGATCAGCAGCTGGAAAGTCCTCCCGAGGCGGAGGGGTCTTTTTGCAGTGAGAAGCATTGGTCCAGGTGGGCAGTCCTTGGCACTTCACAGCAGTGTTGGTGGTTAACAGGACTTGGAAAGGGCCTTTCCAGTGTGGAGCCAAAGCAGTCTTTCGTTGATGGACTTTACATAGACTCAGTCTACTTGTTTCAATGAATGGCAGGGCTGCTAGGGTCTTTGGGGAGCACTTCTTTTATCTGTGAGAAAAGAAACCTAACACATTTCATTAGTGCCTGGCCGTGTTTTGCAGATTTCAGTTGCTTGGGGACATTCAGGCCCCCCCTTTTTGTGGCTGTCAGCCAGGTCTTATCTTTGAACTGAGCTTGCTAGCTATTTTTTCCTCAATTAACTCATTCCGTGCTTTTTCCTCTTCTCCCTTTCTCGGCTTCTTTTAACCTACAAAGGAAACTTTCACTCTTCACTTATACACTTTTTCCCAACAATGAACACATACACATTACAGTACACTAGTCTTATTATTCAATGTATGCCATGTACACTCTTCCAGTAAAAATAACTTTATTACAGAGCTTTGGAGCAACAAACCGGGACAAGCACACCCACTTTTGAGGAGTTCACTCGGTACAACCTCAGGTGTCCGATCGCTTTCCCCCCTCCCCAGCCCTCTGGCTAGAAATCTGAGGTAGCCAGAGGGATCCCATGGGCAATATGGGGAGTGGGTTAACCTTCCATGTCCTTGCTTCCAAAGACTGTTGGTATGCAAATTTTAACAACAATTTTTCAATTAAAAAATCTGGCCAATGAAGTTTCTTTTTCTTACTTAAGCAAATGTATTAGACTTTAGTATATCACATTTTCCTGATTTATCCAAACACTTTGTATTCCAAGTTGAACAAAACAAGTATCTGCTTTTTGATTTAACCCTTCTATTTAATTTTGAACTAGATTGTCTTATGAAAATATTAAACTCAACAATTCTGGACACAAGACAAACACCACAAGACAGAACAAAGAACACAAAAATAATTCCTATTGTACCAGTAAATGCATGGTACATTGAATGCTGTTCAGCTGGCATCCGTTTTCTCTGATGATCTGAAAGACAAAAGAACAGAGGTCTACCCCTTCTGGGTAGTCAGTCATTGCTTAATATATTTCCTTTATATACACATACTCTTGTTGATTTCAGGCAAAACAGAGGAATTACCACATTTCCTTGTATTTGGCCTGGTCTACACTACGACTTTAATTCGGATTTAGCAGCGTTAATCCGAATTAACCCTTCACCCGTCCACACTACAGAGCCAGTTAATTCGAATTAAAGGGCACTTAAAATCGATTTCTGTACTCCACCTCGACGAGCGGAGTAGCGCCAAAATCGATTTTGTTAATTCGAATTAGGGTTAGTGTGGCCGCACACCACCGAATTAATGTGGTTAAATTAATGGGGTAGTGTGGCCGCACACCACCGAATTAATGTGGTTAAAAACCGAATTAATGTGCTTAGTGTGGCCGCGCACAATCGAATTTATACAACCTGTTTCCCAAATTCGAATTATCTAAATTCGGATTAATCCCGTAGTGTAGACATACCCTTTGTTTCATAGGCAGCCCAGGTTTCAGTGGCTTCTACTTTATTAGTTAGAAAATTGCATTAATACAGATGCTTTCTGGCTTGCTTCCAGATCCAAAGCTATCCACAGCTTAAAGATTCTTACTTTAAAAGGGACACAATTAACTTTCCCAGACTTTTGATTGCCTTTTACTTCTAACTCCTGCTTTCAAACACACAGTGATCTGAACAAGACAACACAACCTATATTGGTAGGTCTGCATTTCTTTTACCTCTGCTACAATATACACTGCACATGTTCTGGGGAAAATGCACATCCTCTCCACAATTCAATTTCCATAACACTAGCCACATCAATTTCTCCACAAGGTGTAACTATTTCTTTTGTGCTTACAAAATCTCTATGCACCCCTAGTAAAGTGACAGCTCGACCACACAGAGCCAGGGGCACCGTCCTTCTCTCTCTTTTTACCAGATCTTTTATCTGCTATTTTGTTACCCAAAAACAAATTCAAATCTTTTATTCTCTTGGCTTTGACTACCCTGCTGCAGCCACAACCTTTGGTCTTTAGTTAAAACATTTTAAATCTTGTAAAGCATTAAGTCACCTTAAGGATTAAATGCTAAATACCTTAAACAACACTAGTCTCCTGGGTCTGGCAAAAGTATTCTCAGTTTTGCAACGTTAAAACAATACCAATTCATCTCAAACTTATAAAACACAGATTGTACACAGCAGGAGTGTTCTTCAGCAAATTAGACTAACGTATTCATAGTCGAATAATTCCACTTAAATAACCTCTTGCCTGAATTACTTACAGACATTCCTACCAAGTTTCACTGCTTGATTCCCTCTAGCAACTACAGAGTACACTTCTCACTCTCTTTTCTTAAATCACTTGCTTGTCTCCCAAAACGACACCCAATTAACTCAGATTTTACCATTCCAATTATTGTCCTGGGGATTTGAAATCCCCATGCTTATAATTACTTACTCCTTTCCTTCCACTATGCCCTCAAAGTTTCCAACCTGTTTTCCAATCTATTGCCTGCCCGCTTGGGCCCGATCCTGCTTTTCTCGCTGAACCGTCCCTTCCATGGGCACCGGCTTTTTCACTACCAATTTAGATAGGAGGGTGGGCTTCTCAACTAGCCCCCACCCTTCCTGGTCTCTTCTCTTAAACATTCTTACTCACAAGGCTACCCGAGTCCTCCCTCGTGAGGCTTGCCACTTGGGCAAAACGCATGGCCCATTGGCGTTTAACTATTCAATTTTCTCTTGTGGCAAACACACTGCTCTTACAGCATATGCAAACACAAATGGTTAAATTCTGACAAGTCCCTGAAGGACCGGTACTTGCTTAGCCAGTGCTTCCTTTTCTGCCTGGAAGTCCTGTCTCAAGGCTTGCAACTTGCCCTGGGCATAGGTTTGAGTTGCTGCCCAGTTCATGATCTATGCTCTTAATTGTTCAATTCTAGTTATCAAGTACACAACTCTTCCTATTTCTCCAACTTCTCTATTGCCCAGTCCTGCTACGACTGGGGTAGATCCACCTGACACCCTTCCCGGTCAACCGGGGTGGAGAGAGGAATGCTAAATCCCTCTCCGGTTCTCAGACTTACTGCGGCTGAGAGTGGGCACACTTTCATACTCACACACGTACGTCCAGACTGGCCACGTCTGTGTATAACGTTGAGAGAAGGCGCTGTGCAATCTCCAACTTGCTTCCTCTCTTGGGAGGGCAGTTCTTTTATGCCCTGGAGTCTCCTGGGGCGTCTCTTTCAGTGATTCCAGTCCAGGCCGTCTGCCTGTGGCTTCTTCAGCGTCCCCAAACCACGCCGGCTCCAGGGTCGCAAAGGCAGACTGTTGGATCTCACTGGACAGTTAAGCTTTGCAAATGTAATCTCAGCACTGTAACTTGTATTGCCTTTGGTTTGACTATGTCTATATTTTTTCACAGCCAGCTGGGGCCGAAAGCAGTTTTTCTTTGTACTTAGCCTGGTCTGCATTGATTCTTGACCTTGAACGCAGATTAACTTTCTCTTTATCTCTGGACCAAGCTGAATTTCAAATTAACCCGTTCCTTTCCTCAATAGACAAATTGCTCCCATTGTGTGTCAGAGGCTTTTTGGTGATTAAAAGCTCCTCTGAGATGTATGATCTTATCTAGATTGAAGGTACCTTCTAGTGGGCATTGTTTAGATGAATTTTCACGCGTGTAATGATTCCAATTCTCTAAATACCTGCAGGTTTTAGGACCATAATGTACGTACATGAAATAAGCTGGGGTACCCTTAGGGGGTGAGAGGGAATCCTTAGACTGTCCCCCACCCATTTTCCAATCACACACACAGGGAGGAGGATGCCCTGTCCGCACTAGCGGCACATAAACTAAGGATCTCTCCCTACAGGGTATTCACACAGGAGAGACTAACGAGGGTAACCATGACCTCCTACACCTCCCTTCAGCAAAGAGCGTCGGCTAATCTCAGAGAGACGGCGCCGCATACTCTGTTGCATCCAGTGAGATGGTCAGACTGTCAGTGGCTCACACGGAGTGGAAAAAGGGGAGGGAAGATGGGTTACAAGCACTCCTAGACCCAGGCAGCCTCCTCGCCGGACGATGCCAGGCCGAGTTAGCGTACCGTGGATCAGATCTCCTAAAAGATCCTCTAGTTACCGGGCTTGCGTTAGAGTAGTTCTGGTCACGAGCCAAAAGACTTCGCAGAGTACTCTGGGCGTCTTCCGGTAATACTCAATTCACACTGGTGTACACACACACACACACACACACACCACACACACACCAAGGCCTTACTCCAGGTACTATTCCCAAGTACCTCAGGTACTATTCCCAAGTACCTCGATGCATCACTCGAGGCGGTAAAAACCCCTCTTGAGGCGGTAAACAACCCCTCTGTCGGGACTATGAGGCGGTAAAAACCCCTCCTGCTGAGGCAGTAACAACCCCTCAACACAGGTGCAAACCTATGCACCTCAACACAGGTGCAAACCTATGCACCTTGCATATGCATACAGGGGGCGGCAAACAATTCCCCTACGCCGCTCAGC
>NW_020714444.1:0-6029 GCF_002925995.2 Terrapene triunguis | reverse complement strand
TAGCAACACAAGCAATAACATTCCCATAGCAATAATATAATGGGGCTGTTGTACAGTCTTAGTCATAAAGCACAATACATCATACTTAGTACATAAAGTGGATACTCTATAAGCAGTCTGAAAAGCATACTTTTCAACTTGATATATATTTTGAAGCATGTGAATTTGCCCTTGTACTTCAGAGATTTTCTGAATCTCTGGTAACAGTGAAAACAAATTCTGAAATCTATCAGGTACTAAACTAGTCCAATTAAAGGGTATCTGGAACCTAAGGGCTACTTGGAAAACTCTATCTGCAGGCCAGTAAATAATATGATTGCCTGCAGTGGTAATGAGATTAAAATGCATGTCTTGTAATGTGGTGTCATTAACATACACACAGCTATCATAGCTTGAAAAAGTAAGTGTCCTGTCAGGGTACTTCCTTGTCCCCTACCCTCCCAGCAAACGTAGTCATAAACAGTGACAACTTCTCCTGGCTTCAGTTTACGGTTACACTGAAGCTGTGGGGGTTCTAATGGCCAAAATGTCCATAAATTACCTAACCCCATCCAAATGTCAGGTGTAATCCCAGGAGCACTGACTAAAAATCGATTGGGCATACCAGGAGGTCTAATTTCCCAGATGTCTCGGTGAATTACCCAATCCCACATGCATCCTCCCCATGGACCCGGCAGGATTCGGTATGTGGGAGCCCACAACCCCCTTACCGGTCCATATGCTTGGAAGGAGCATTGAGAACTTCCGCACTTCCATCCAGAAAGTTTCCAAGTATGTCTCCATGGCCACAGATCAGATGGTACTCCTGATGTGTCTGTAAGGGCAGTGGGCCAAGCCTGATGTTCTAGATCATTCCGAATGGCCATCAGCTAGTCATTCAGGAAATCCTGAATCTCTGAACATGCTAGATCCCACTGCAATGCCTTCCCAGTCTCAGTGATATTCAATACCATCTCTGTCAGCAACTTCTGGGTCATTGATATTAATTGCAATAAGGTACAGGTCACATTATTAGTCACTGGAATAATTTCTATGCAGGTAAAATTTCCAGTGGCAAAACAAACTCTGGGTGTTCGTTTAATTGTTCACTAATTGGGTGACCAAATAACAATAAGGGCCTCTTTCATTTAACACAGTGCAAATTCCAGGAACATTCGCTATAGAACCCATCAATTGCAATTATTAATTCTTGGGGTTCGCTGGTAGTGATATCATATACTTTTATCTCCACTGATCCATTCTTTTCCATTCAATTGTTCGCTTATATGGGATATCCCGAACCTTAAAAATATATATATATTTTTAAAACAATATTTACATAAATCACTAAAGTGTGAAGGCCTTGGCCATTGGTTTTATCAAATCTATGGCATTGTCTGTATTTGGATGTATTACAGGGGTAATAGTGTAATGGAGGAGATGGCAGGGGCAATGGCAACAAGGTGCCTTTGGTACTTATCATTTAAAATCCAATTAGGGAGGGCAATACATGCTGAAGGACTTATCCAAAACACAGGGCGCAGCCTGTAGAATAAATCCAATCCCAAAATCCAATCAATACCACGTTCCCAAGCATGGGTCCCACAAGTTTCTTCCTGCCAGTGTATAATTCTTTGTTTCTTCACCAGGGTCAGTTCTTAATGTCTCTTGTAGTCAGGAATTCCTGGACTTTGTGATTTCAATGAAGCAAGTGTTCCTTCTTCTCTTTTCCTGAAACAGTGTGGTTTAGCATCATACAGGGGAGAGGTTACTAGCACATCACCCTGTAATGGTTTTGCTTCTTTTAGGAAAATCCAAAGCAACAGTAGGTCTGTCAGTGGACAAGGGAGAGGTTACTAGCACTTCACCTTGTCTTTTTCTTTTTTTCCTGCTGTCCGGACGGCACAGCAGGGCTAGAAGGAGAAATAGGCTTATCAGTCGGAGAGCCCTCCCGAGGTGGAGGGGTCTTTTTACAGTGAGAAGCATGGGTCCAGGTGGGCAGTCCTTGGCACTTCACAGCAGTGTTGGTGGTTAACAGGACTTGGAAAGGGCCTTTCCAGTGTGGAGCCAAAAGCAGTCTTTCGTTGATGGACTTTTATGTAGACTCAGTCTCCTTGTTTCAATGAATGGCAGGGCTGCTAGGGTCTTTGGGGAGCACTTCTTTTATCTGTGAGAAAAGAAACCTAACACATTTCATTAGTGCCTGGCCGTGTTTTGCAGATCTCAGTTGCTTGGGCACATTCAGGCCCCCCCCCCCTTTTCTTGGGGGTCAGCCAAGTTTTGGCTGTGATCTTGGATGAGCCTGTATTTTCCTCTCAGTTAACTCATTCCGTGCTTTTTCCTCTTCTCCCTTTCTCGGCTTCTTTTAACCTACAAAGGAAACTTTCACTCTTCACTCATACACCTTTTTCCCAACAATGAACACATACACATTACAGTACACTAGTCTTATTATTCAATGTATGCCATGTACACTCTTCCAGTAAAATAACTTTATTACAGAGCTTTGGAGCAACAAACCGGGACAAGCACACCCACTTTTGAGGAGTTCACTCGGTACAACCTCAGGTGTCCAATCGCTTTCCCCTCTCCCCAGCTCTCTGGCTAGAAATCTGAGGTAGCCAGAAGGATCCCATGGGCAATATGGGGAGTGGGTTAACCTTCCATGTCCTTGTTTCCAAAGACTGTTGGTATGCAAATTTTAACAACAATTTTTTTTCAATTAAAAAAATCTGGCCAATGAAGTTTCTTTTTCTTACTTAAGCAACTGTATTAGACTTTAGTATATCACATTTTCCTGATTTATCCAAACACTTTGTATTCCAAGTTGAATAAAACAAGTATCTGCTTTTTGATTTAACCCTTCTATTTAATTTTGAACTAGACTGTCTTATGAAAATATTAAACCCAACAATTCTGGCCACAAGACAAACACCACAAGACAGGACAAAGAACACAAAAATAATTCCTATTGTACCAGTAAATGCATGGTACATTGAATGCTGTTCAGCTGGCATCCGTTTTCTCTGATGATCTGAAAGACAAAAGAACAGAGGTCTACCCCTTCTGGGTAGTCAGTCATTGCTTAATATATTTCCTTTATATACACATACTCTTGTTGATTTCAGGCAAAACAGAGGAATTACCACATATTTCCTTGTATTTGTTTCATAGGCAGCCCAGGTTTCAGTGGCTTCTACCTTATTAGTTAGAAAATTGCATTAATACAGATGCTTTCTGGCTTGCTTCCAGATCCAAAGCTATCCACAGCTTAAAAATTCTTACTTTAAAAGGGACACAATTAACTTTCCCAGACTTTTGATTGCCTTTTACTTCTAACTCCTGCTTTCAAACACACAGTGATCTGAACAAGACAACACAACCTATATTGGTAGGTTTGCATTTCTTTTACCTCTGCTACAATATACACTGCACATGTTCTGGGGAAAATGCACATCCTATCCACAATTCAATTTCCACAACACTAGCCACATCAATTTCTACACAAGGTGTAACTGTTTCTTTTGTGCTTACAAAATCTCTATGCACCCCTAGTAAAGTGACAGCTCGACCACACAGAGCCAGGGGCACTGTCCTTCTCTCTCTTTTTACCAGATCTTTTATCTGCTATTTTGTTACCCAAAAACAAATTCAAATCTTTTATTCTCCTGGCTTTGACTACCCTGCTGCAGCCACAACCTTTGGTCTTTAGTTGAAACATTTAAATCTTGTAAAGTATTAAGTCACCTTAAGGATTAAATGCTAAATACCTTAAACAACACTAGTTTCCTGTGTCTGGCAAAAGTATTCTCAGTTTTGCAACTTTAAAACAATACCAATTCATCTCAAACTTATAAACACAGATTGTACACAGCAGGAGTGTTCTTCAGCAAATTAGACTAACGTATTCATAGTCGAATAATTTCACTTAAATAACCTCTTGCCTGAATTACTTACAGACATTCCTACCAAGTTTCACTGCTTGATTCCCTCTAGCAACTACAGAGTTAACTTCTCACTCTCTTTTCTTAAATCACTTGCTTGTCTCCCAAAACGACACCCAATCAACTCAGATTTTACCATTCCAATTATTGTCCTGGGGATTTGAAATCCCCATGCTTATAATTACTTACTCTTTTCCTTCCACTATGCCCTCAAAATTTCCAACCTGTTTTCCAATCTCTCTATCTGTTGCCTGCCCGCTTGGGCCCGATCCTGCTTTTCTCGCTGAACCGTCCCTTCCATGGGCACCGGCTTTTTCACTACCAATTCAGATAGGAGGGTGGGCTTCTCAACTGGCCTCCACCCTTCCTGGTCTCTTCTCTTAAACATTCTTACTCACAAGGCTACTCGAGTCCTCCCTCGTGAGGCTTGCCACTTGGGCAAAACGCATGGCCCATTGGCGTTTAACTATTCAATTTTCTCTTGTGGCAAACACACTGCTCTTACAGCATATGCAAACACAAATGGTTAAATTCTGACAAGTCCCTGAAGGACCGGTACTTGCTTAGCCAGTGCTTCCTTTTCTGCCTGGAAGTCCTGTCTCAAGGCTTGCAACTTGCCCTGGGCATAGGTTTGAGTTGCTGCCTGGTTCATGATCTATGCTCTTAATTTCTCAATTCTAGTTATCAAGTACACAACTCTTCCTATTTCTCCAACTTCTCTATTGCCCAGTCCGGCTACGACTGGGGTAGATCCACCTGACACCCTTCCCGGTCAACCGGGGTGGAGAGAGGAATGCTAAATCCCTCTCCGGTTCTCAGACTTACTGCGGCTGAGAGTGGGCACACTTTCATACTCACACACGTACGTCCAGACTGGCCACGTCTGTGTATAACGTTGAGAGAAGGCGCTGTGCAATCTCCAACTTGCTTCCTCTCTTGGGAGGGCAGTTCTTTTACACCCTGAGGTCTCCTGGGGCGTCTTTTCAGTGATTCCAGTCCAGGCCGGCTGCCTGTGGCTTCTTCAGCATCCCCAAACCACGCCGGCTCCAGGGTCGCAAAGGCAGACTGTTGGATCTCACTGGACAGTTAAGCTTTGCAAATGTAATCTCAGCACTGTAACTTGTATTGCCTTTGGTTTGACTATGTCTATATTTTTTCACAGCCAGCTGGGGCCGAAAGCAGTTTTTCTTTGTACTTAGCCTGGTCTGCATTGATTCTTGACCTTGAACGCAGATTAACTTTCTCTTTATCTCTGGACCAAGCTGAATTTCAAATTAACCCGTTCCTTTCCTCAATACACAAATTGCTCCCATTGTGTGTCAGAGGCTTTTTGGTGATTAAAAGCTCCTCTGAGATGTATGATCTTATCTAGATTGAAGGTACCTTCTAGTGGGCATTGTTTAGATAAATTTTTCACGCGTGTAATGATTCCAATTCTCTAAATACCTGCAGGTTTTAGGACCATAATGTACGTACATGAAATAAACTGGGGTACCCTTAGGGGGTGAAAGGGAATCCTTAGACTGTCCCCCACCCATTTTCCAATCACACACACAGGGAGGAGGATGCCCTGTCCGCGCTAGCGGCACATAAACTAAGGATCTCTCCCTACAGGGTATTCACACAGGAGAGACTAACGAGGGTAACCATGACCTCCTACACCTCCCTTCAGCAAAGAGCGTCGGCTAATCTCAGAGAGACGGCGCCGCATACTCTGTTGCATCCAGTGAGATGGTCAGACTGTCAGTGGCTCACACGGAGAGGAAAAGGGGAGGGAAGATGGGTTCACACACTCCTAGACCCAGGTAGCCTCCTCGCCGGACGATGCCAGGCCGAGTTAGCGTACCGTGGGTCGGATCTCCTAAAAGATCCTCTAGTTACCGGGCTTGCGTTAGAGTAGTTCTGGTCACGAGCCAAAAGACTTCGCAGAGTACTCTGGGCGTCTTCCGGTAACACTCAATTCACACTGGTGCACACACAGCACCACAGACAGACACACAGACACAGCAAGATCTTGCTCCAGGTACTATCCCAAGTACCGCAGGTACTATTCCCAAGTACCTCGATGCATCACTTGAGGCGGTAAAAACCCCTCTTGAGGCGGTA
>NW_020714443.1:0-1821 GCF_002925995.2 Terrapene triunguis | reverse complement strand
CCTTGCTTCCAAAGACTGTTGGTATGGAAATTTTAACAACAATTTTTCAATTAAAAAAATCTGGCCAATGAAGTTTCTTTTTCTTACTTAAGCAACTGTATTAGACTTTAGTATATCACATTTTCCTGATTTATCCAAACACTTTGTATTCCAAGTTAAATAAAACAAGTATCTGCTTTTTGATTTAACCCTTCTATTTAATTTTGAACTAGACTGTCTTATGAAAATATTAAACCCAACAATTCTGGCCACAAGACAAACACCACAAGACAGGACAAAGAACACAAAAATAATTCCTATTGTACCAGTAAATGCATGGTACATTGAATGCTGTTCAGCTGGCATCCGTTTTCTCTGATGATCTGAAAGACAAAAGAACAGAGGTCTACCCCTTCTGGGTAGTCAGTCATTGCTTAATATATTTCCTTTATATACACATACTCTTGTTGATTTCAGGCAAAACAGAGGAATTACCCCATATTTCCTTGTATTTGTTTCATAGGCAGCCCAGGTTTCAGTTGGTTCTACCTTATTAGTTAGAAAATTGCATTAATACAGATGCTTTCTGGCTTGCTTCCAGATCCAAAGCTATCCACAGCTTAAAGATTCTTACTTTAAAAGGGACACAATTAACTTTCTCAAACTTTTGATTGCCTTTTACTTCTAACTCCTGCTTTCAAACACACAGTGATCTGAACAAGACAACACAACCTATATTGGTAGGTCTGCATTTCTTTTACCTCTGCTACAATATACACTGCACATGTTCTGGGGAAAATGCACATCCTATCCACAATTCAATTTCCACAACACTAGCCACATCAATTTCTACACAAGGTGTAACTGTTTCTTTTGTGCTTACAAAATCTCTATGCACCCCTAGTAAAGTGACAGCTTGACCACACAGAGCCAGGGGCACTGTCCTTTTCTCTCTTTACCAGATCTTTTATCTGCTATTTTGTTACCCAAAAACAAATTCAAATCTTTTATTCTCCTGGCTTTGACTACCCTGCTGCA
This sequence comes from Terrapene triunguis, assembly GCF_002925995.2. Taxonomy (NCBI): domain Eukaryota; kingdom Metazoa; phylum Chordata; order Testudines; family Emydidae; genus Terrapene; species Terrapene triunguis. The sequence goes on along the minus strand of NW_020714443.1, from coordinate 804 downwards.
GCCACAACCTTTGGTCTTTAGTTAAAACATTTTAAATCTTGTAAAGCATTAAGTCACCTTAAGGATTAAATGCTAAATACCTTAAACAACACTAGTCTCCTGGGTCTGGCAAAAGTATTCTCAGTTTTGCAACGTTAAAACAATACCAATTCATCTCAAACTTATAAAACACAGATTGTACACAGCAGGAGTGTTCTTCAGCAAATTAGACTAACGTATTCATAGTCGAATAATTTCACTTAAATAACCTCTTGCCTGAATTACTTACAGACATTCCAACCAAGTTTCACTGCTTGATTCCCTCTAGCAACTACAGAGTTAACTTCTCACTCTCTTTTCTTAAATCACTTGCTTGTCTCCCAAAACAACACCCAATCAACTCAGATTTTACCATTCCAATTATTGTCCTGGGGATTTGAAATCCCCATGCTTATAATTACTTACTCTTTTCCTTCCACTATGCCCTCAAAGTTTCCAACCTGTTTTCCAATCTCTCTATCTGTTGCCTGCCCGCTTGGGCCCGATCCTGCTTTTCTCGCTGAACCGTCCCTTCCATGGGCACCGGCTTTTTCACTACCAATTTAGATAGGAGGGTGGGCTTCTCAACTAGCCTCCACCCTTCCTGGTCTCTTCTCTTAAACATTCTTACTCACAAGGCTACCCGAGTCCTCCCTCGTGAGGCTTGCCACTTGGGCAAAACGCATGGCCCATTGGCGTTTAACTATTCAATTTCAATTTTCTCTTGTGGCAAACACACTGCTCTTACAGCATATGCAAACACAAATGGTTAAATTCTGACAAGTC
>NW_020714442.1:0-1547 GCF_002925995.2 Terrapene triunguis | reverse complement strand
CTCCTTCCCCCTTCCCCGCTGCAGCCCCGAGACCGGAAAATCTCTGTGTCCCTGCTGCAGCCCCGGGACTGCAGTGGGGGGCGAGAGCACCTCCAGCCCCAAGACCATGGTGGGGGGGGAGGTTTTTCAGGGGCCCCCAAATCTGCCACTACCCCTCTCCCCTGGTGGCATGAGGCTTAGCCTCCCCAGCCTCCATTACGCGCCGCCCATGATTGGCCATTAATTTTATCATTCCTAATTTCATCCCTGATTTAGACCAGGTCTACACTATAAACTTACATTGGTATAACTATGTTGCCCAGTGGTGTGAAAAATCCACACCCCTGATCTGGTTCCCCCTGTAGAGAGTGCTATGTTGACGGCAGGGGTTCTCCTGTTGACATAGCTACTGCCTCTCACGGAGGTGAATTAATTACACCAACAGAAGAAGCTGTCCTGCTGGTGTAGCAGCAGCTTCACTGAAGTATTACAGTGGTGCAGCAGTGTAGATCTGCCCTCAGTTGAGAGCCCTGAGCCAGCCAGGGGTGAGTTCCGTGGCTCCCATGACGGGAGAAGGAAAAAAAATGACAAGATAGTCTGGGTCTCATGAGATTTGGAACCATGACAGAAGCCCTGTGCTCAGGGCCACTTCCTGTTTGCTGGTTTCAGGCAGCCAACCACCCTAATCTAGGTCACTGCAGGATATGCTAGTTGCCACTTTGGAGCGGGGAAGGAATTTGTCCCTGTACCACCAGATTGGCTGAGGCTGGTCAGGTTTTCTTCACCTTCCTCACAGGGAAACCTAGGGTTTGGGTTTTAGGCCACCAGAGGGCTGGAATTCTCCTCTGCCAGAGGGCGCAGTTTGGAGCTATGGGAGAGTTGTTGAGCTGTTGCAATTTTTGACAGGTGCTCAGTTCAGGAATTCACTGATTTGGCCTCCAGATCCAAAAAGGTAACATAGTAGGCATTCCGAGGGCATATCCTTATGAAATGCGGGAAATGTGTCTAACCTCTTGGGGGCAAACGTGAACCAGGAGCTGGGCCACTCTTCTTGGAGACCACCCGATCACCACGCTTTACAGAGGTGCTGGCAAGGGGTTAAGGTCCCCTCTTGCCTCAACCTCTGAAATCGGGAGAGATGCTAGTGGGTGAGTGGAGGAACCTCCTAGTGTGATTATGGTTCTTCCTGCCATGGGAGCACCCCGGGAATTGGCAAAGGTTCAATGGGATGCTAGTGGCTGCACTGGGTTATCCTCAACAAGGAATCTTGGATTTAATTTGACTAATAAAGTTGCAGCCTGGTTAGAACACATATCATGTGTGCCTTCTTCTGTGGGGTGAGCGCACCAAATACACCCATGAAGCACCTAAATAATTTATCTGGATCTCCTTGGTTCTAACTCTGTTTGTAGACTCTTATTTCCCCCTTAGTCATCGTTAGCACAGCTGTTTGTACACTTGCAAAGGGCTTTGAAGATGAAAAGTGCTAATTATTATCACACAGGGATTTGTTTATTAGTGTGTTGTTAACATAATGGCGAATATTTGCATCTGATCGGCCTGATTCT
>NW_020714441.1:0-1547 GCF_002925995.2 Terrapene triunguis | reverse complement strand
AGAATCAGGCCGATCAGATGCAAATATTCGCCATTATGTTAACAACACACTAATAAACAAATCCCTGTGTGATAATAATTAGCACTTTTCATCTTCAAAGCCCTTTGCAAGTGTACAAACAGCTGTGCTAACGATGACTAAGGGGGAAATAAGAGTCTACAAACAGAGTTAGAACCAAGGAGATCCAGATAAATTATTTAGGTGCTTCATGGGTGTATTTGGTGCGCTCACCCCACAGAAGAAGGCACACATGATATGTGTTCTAACCAGGCTGCAACTTTATTAGTCAAATTAAATCCAAGATTCCTTGTTGAGGATAACCCAGTGCAGCCACTAGCATCCCATTGAACCTTTGCCAATTCCCGGGGTGCTCCCATGGCAGGAAGAACCATAATCACACTAGGAGGTTCCTCCACTCACCCACTAGCATCTCTCCCGATTTCAGAGGTTGAGGCAAGAGGGGACCTTAACCCCTTGCCAGCACCTCTGTAAAGCGTGGTGATCGGGTGGTCTCCAAGAAGAGTGGCCCAGCTCCTGGTTCACGTTTGCCCCCAAGAGGTTAGACACATTTCCCGCATTTCATAAGGATATGCCCTCGGAATGCCTACTATGTTACCTTTTTGGATCTGGAGGCCAAATCAGTGAATTCCTGAACTGAGCACCTGTCAAAAATTGCAACAGCTCAACAACTCTCCCATAGCTCCAAACTGCGCCCTCTGGCAGAGGAGAATTCCAGCCCTCTGGTGGCCTAAAACCCAAACCCTAGGTTTCCCTGTGAGGAAGGTGAAGAAAACCTGACCAGCCTCAGCCAATCTGGTGGTACAGGGACAAATTCCTTCCCCGCTCCAAAGTGGCAACTAGCATATCCTGCAGTGACCTAGATTAGGGTGGTTGGCTGCCTGAAACCAGCAAACAGGAAGTGGCCCTGAGCACAGGGCTTCTGTCATGGTTCCAAATCTCATGAGACCCAGACTATCTTGTCATTTTTTTTCCTTCTCCCGTCATGGGAGCCACGGAACTCACCCCTGGCTGGCTCAGGGCTCTCAACTGAGGGCAGATCTACACTGCTGCACCACTGTAATACTTCAGTGAAGCTGCTGCTACACCAGCAGGACAGCTTCTTCTGTTGGTGTAATTAATTCACCTCCGTGAGAGGCAGTAGCTATGTCAACAGGAGAACCCCTGCCGTCAACATAGCACTCTCTACAGGGGGAACCAGATCAGGGGTGTGGATTTTTCACACCACTGGGCAACATAGTTATACCAATGTAAGTTTATAGTGTAGACCTGGTCTAAATCAGGGATGAAATTAGGAATGATAAAATTAATGGCCAATCATGGGCGGCGCGTAATGGAGGCTGGGGAGGCTAAGCCTCATGCCACCAGGGGAGAGGGGTAGTGGCAGATTTGGGGGCCCCTGAAAAACCTCCCCCCCCACCATGGTCTTGGGGCTGGAGGTGCTCTCGCCCCCCACTGCAGTCCCGGGGCTGCAGCAGGGACACAGAGATTTTCCGGTCTCGGGGCTGCAGCGGGGAAGGGGGAAGGAG
>NW_020714440.1:0-1591 GCF_002925995.2 Terrapene triunguis | reverse complement strand
AGAATGCTTGATAGAGATCTTGTAGGTGCTTGTCTCTATCTGAGGGATTGGAGCAAATGCAGTTATATCTTAGAGCTTGGCTGTAGACAATGGATCGTGTGGTGTGTCCTGGATGGAAGCTGGAGGCATGTAGGTAAGTGTAGCGGTCAGTAGGTTTCCGGTACAGGGTGGTATTTATGTGACCATCGCTGGAAAGGTTAACAATATTGCTGGGTGGGTTAAGGGAACTACTGTTGTGGCTCCTTGTGGCATGCAGCAGTTTAGATAGTTTAGTGTCCTTTTTCCTTTATACTCTTAGCCCAGCAGAAGAGTCTGTCCTATCTCGGGGCCTCTCCTTTTGTCCCTCCAGACCCACGAACATGATACAGTTCTGTGGTGACCTAGAATCCTACTTTCGACGTCTCCGACTCAAAGAATATTTCCAACATACCTCTGAACAGTATACTAACCCACAGAATCCCCCCTACCAGCACTACAAAAAAAAGGATTCTGCGTGGACTCCTCCGGACGGTCGTAACAACAGACTGGATTTCTACATAGATTGCTTCCGTCAACGTGCAAAGGCTGAAATTGTGGATAAGCAACATCACTTGCCCCATAACCTCAGCCATGCTGAACACAACGCCATCTACAGCCTCAGAAACAACCCTGACATCATTATCAAAAAGGCTGACAAAGGAGGTGCTGTCGTCATCATGAATAAATTGGAATATGACCAAGAGGCTGCTAGACAGCTCTCTAACACCACATTCTACCAGCCATTATCCTCTGATCCCACTGAGGATTACCTAAAGAAACTACACCATCTGCTAAAAAAACTCCCTGACAAAGCACAGGAACAAATCTGTACAGATACATGCCTAGAACCCCGACCAGGGACATTCTATTTGCTACCCAAGATCCATAAACCTGGAAATCCTGGACGCCCCATCATCTCAGGCATTGGCACCCTAACATCAGGCTTGTCTGGTTATGTGGACTCTCTCCTCAGACCCTACGCTACCAGCACTCCCAGCTATCTTCGAGATACTACTGACTTCCTGAGGAAACTACAATCCATCGGTGATCTTCCAGAAAACACCATCCTGGCCACTATGGACGTAGAAGCCCTCTACACCAATATTCCACACAAAGGGAGGATTCTGTGGGTTAGTATGCTGTTCAGAGGTATGTTGGAAATATTCTTTGAGACGTCGAAAGTAGGATTCTAGGTCACCACAGAACTGTATCATGTTCGTGGGTCTGGAGGGACAAAAGGAGAGGCCCCGAGATAGGACAGACTCTTCTGCTGGGCTAAGAGTATAAAGGAAAAAGGACACTAAACTATCTAAACTGCTGCATGCCACAAGGAGCCACAACAGTAGTTCCCTTAACCCACCCAGCAATATTGTTAACCTTTCCAGCGATGGTCACATAAATACCACCCTGTACCGGAAACCTACTGACCGCTACACTTACCTACATGCCTCCAGCTTCCATCCAGGACACACCACACGATCCATTGTCTACAGCCAAGCTCTAAGATATAACTGCATTTGCTCCAATCCCTCAGATAGAGACAAGCACCTACAAGATCTCTATCAAGCATTCT
>NW_020714439.1:0-2150 GCF_002925995.2 Terrapene triunguis | reverse complement strand
CAATTTTTTTTTCTGTAAGGTTGTAGCTAGAGAATGCTTGATAGAATGCTGTAGTATACAGGTTTTATTGGCACTCATTTAGGATGACCAAATAAACCATTAAGACTCCATAACCTAATATCTATTATAGGCAGAGCTGCAATAAAAATAGTTTGTGATCATGTAATCAAAGACTGTATCATAATATACACTCTAAAAGGGGTCGAATTAAGGTTGCACAGGCAACCTTAATTTTGGTATTTCTTAACATTTGAGTGCTTGATTTTGCAACCTTAATAAAGTTATTTTAATGTATTTTTTGTGTATAATTACATGTAATATAGTTATATATAGCCATTCTACCCCAGCATGTATTGTTATATACTTTCACCTTAGGGTAAGATTTTTCATTTTTAAAAATATACTACAATATCTCTCTTGGATCATGTCAATCAAATAGTATTACAGTCTCTCTGAGTTCACCCTGACATGATAGACTGTAATGACTGTGAAAGAGCTGATATGGTCTATTGTGTCGATGATCCTTGACTTATGGGAGTGTCTGACGTACTTAAAAGTGTAAAGGCTACTGAGGATTCCTACCTTACTAGTTATTTCAAATATGTGTTATATTAGCACACAGAAAAGTATATTATATTAGCATGATAAGAGTGTGAGTTAAATTGCCAAAAGAAAACTTGGAGTTATAGGCTGACACCCTACTTTTAACTCACACGGTTTTGGTGCCTAGAAATTGCAGCATGCACAATACTAGCTAAAATTGTAGGTAGCGTGAGTTTCTGTTGCATTGCCTAGGCATATTGACGTGTGAAAATCTCTCAGCCTGATCATACTCAAATGTAGAACGTGATGTGCAAAATGGGGACATCATAAATGATAGTGATGGAAGCTTACGTTATGTTAGCCCTCAAAGAGAAGGTATAAACTTGAGGCAGATTTTATTGGTGAGATTCTTTAGCCTGTGTTGTGCAGGAGGTCAGACTAGATGACCATAACAGTTCCTATGATTCTATGACTCTATTGATTCTTATGATGATGATATGAACATAAGAACGGCCACATCCTTACCCCTTGAGCGAAAGGAGAACTTTTAATACTGTAAGGCCTATGACACACAGTTAAGCAGATCTTATTCTATCCAGTAGAGGGCAGTATTACACATGTAAACTAGCCAGTTTATTACCATATTGTGTTGTGAGACTGTAATCTAGATCGATATAATCTGAAATAATTTAGTATACTACCTCTCATGGTTGTCCCTCATTATGAGGTGTATCTCAGTTCTGACCCAAATGAATCCACTGCTGCCCCCCAAATCCTGGTGTTATCTCACTGTCAATATTTGTAAATTATTGACATTGTTTTCTAATCTTGAAATTAAGATTATAAGAAACTTTACACATGTTAAAGAATGTCACAGCATTTTGAGCTTTACCCTTCTTACTATTTTCCACTTTGAGAGTGAACGTTATCACTTACTATATTAAAAAAGGCAAGTATCATACATGTGGTTGGTGGAGGGTAGAGGACAAGGGTAGTATTTACATGAGGCAGTTATGGGATTGGCAATATGGGCTACAGTGACTTTTACCCCTAAATTGCTGGCTGAAATCCAGCGTCTAATTAGTAGTATTACTGTAGTAATTGCTGTAGTAATTAATAATATTTTTCACTTACAAAGCGCTTTTCGTGTGAAAATCTCAACATGCCTTTTAAATATGGGTAAGTATTATTGGCCAGATTTTTAAGATTGGGTGCCTGAAGTTGGACACTTAAATCCATATTTAGATTCCTAAAGTCGGGGCCAGATTTTGGGCCTGATCCAAAACCCACAGAAGGCAAGAGGACTACCCCCAGCTACTAGACGCTTCTGAAAGTGAGGTTACTGACTTAGGTGTCGAATTTTAGGCACCCGCTTTTGAAAATACTGGCCTATTTACTTCCATCTTACTAGTGGGGAAACCGAGTCACAGAGAAGTTAACTATTTGAACCTGGTTTCTCACTAAGCCAGTGGAAGAAATGAATCCATGTCTCCTGACTGTCAGCTGCATGATCTATCCCAGCGCTCGCCAGCAACGCCTCCCTTGAGTTGAAGGTTGTTTGGTGGCCTATGTAAAGACACTCAGGGGGGATTGAGTTTTAGAGCAGA
>NW_020714438.1:0-2232 GCF_002925995.2 Terrapene triunguis | reverse complement strand
AAATAAAAATTGAAGAAAAACCCTCTAAAACATTTGCCAAAAAAAAACCCCAGACCCAATTTTTTTTTCGGTAAGGTTGTAGCTAGAGAATGCTTGATAGAATGCTGTAGTATACACAGCACTCATTTAGGATGACCAAATAAACCATTAAGACTCCATAACCTAATATCTATTATAGGCAGAGCTGCAATAAAAATAGTTTGCGATCATGTAATCAAAGACTGTATCATAATATACACTCTAAAAGGGGCCGAATTAAGGTTGCACAGGCAACCTTAATTTTGGTATTTCTTAACATCTGAGTGCTTGATTTTGCAACCTTAATAAAGTTATTTTAATGTATTTTTTGTGTATAATTACATGTAATATAGTTATATATAGCCATTCTACCCCAGCATGTATTGTTATATACTTTCACCTTAGGGTAAGATTTTTCATTTTTAAAAATATACTACAATATCTCTCTTGGATCATGTCAATCAAATAGTATTACAGTCTCTCTGAGTTCACCCTGACATGATAGACTGTAATGACTGTGAAAGAGCTGATATGGTCTATTGTGTCGATGATCCTTGGCTTATGGGAGTGTCTGATGTACTTAAAAGTGTAAAGGCTACTGAGGATTCCTACCTTACTAGTTATTTCAAATATGTGTTATATTAGCACACAGAAAAGTATATTATATTAGCATGATAAGAGTGTGAGTTAAATTGCCAAAAGAAAACTTGGAGTTATAGGCTGACACCCTACTTTTAACTCACACGGTTTTGGTGCCTAGAAATTGCAGCATGCACAATACTAGCTAAAATTGTAGGTAGCGTGAGTTTCTGTTGCATTGCCTAGGCATGTTGACGTGTGAAAATCTCTCAGCCTGATCATACTCAAATGTAGAACGTGATGTGCAAAATGGGGACATCATAAATGATAGTGATGGAAGTTTATGTTATGTTAGCCCTCAAAGAGAAATTATAAACTTGAGGCAGATTTTATTGGTGAGATTCTTTAGCCTGTGTTGTGCAGGAGGTCAGACTAGATGACCATAACAGTTCCTATGATTCTATGACTCTATTGATTCTTATGATGATGATATGAACATAAGATCGGCCACATCCTTACCCCTTGAGCGAAAGGAGAACTTTTAATACTGTAAGGCCTATGACACACAGTTAAGCAGATCTTATTCTATCCAGTAGAGGGCAGTATTACACATGCAAACTAGCCAGTTTATTACCATATTGTGTTGTGAGACTGTAATCTAGATCGATATAATTTGAAATAATTTAGTATACTACCTCTCATGGTTGTCCCTCATTATGAGGTGTATCTCAGTTCTGACCCAAATGAATCCACTGCTGCCCCCCAAATCCTGGTGTTATCTCACTGTCAATATTTGTAAATTATTGACATTGTTTTCTAATCTTGAAATTAAGATTATAAGAAACTTTACACATGTTAAAGAATCTCACAGCATTTTGAGCTTTACCCCTCTTACTATTTTCCACTTTGAGAGTGAACGTTGTCACTTACTATATTAAAAAAGGCAAGTATCATACATGTGGTTGGTGGAGGGTAGAGGACAAGGGTAGTATTTACATGAGGCAGTTATGGGATTGGCAATATGGGCTACAGTGACTTTTACCCCTAAATTGCTGGCTGAAATCCAGCCCATGTCTGTCATGATTAATAATACTTTGCGTCTAATTAGTAGTATTACTGTAGTAATTGCTGTAGTAATTAATAATATTTTTCATTTACAAAACGCTTTTCGTGTGAAAATCTCAACATGCCTTTTAAATATGGGTAAGTATTATTGGCCAGATTTTTAAGATCGGGTGCCTGAAGTTGGACACTTAAATCCATATTTAGATTCCTAAAGTAGGGGCCAGATTTTGGGCCTGATCCAAAACCCACAGAAGGCAAGAGGACTACCCCCAGCTACTAGACGCTTCTGAAAGTGAGGTTACTGATTTAGGTGTCGAATTTTAGGCACCCGCTTTTGAAAATACTGGCCTATTTACTTCCATCTTACTAGTGGGGAAACCGAGTCACAGAGAAGTTAACTATTTGAACCTGGTTTCTCACTAAGCCAGTGGAAGATATGAATCCATGTCTCCTGACTGTCAGCTGCATGATCTATCCCAGCGCTCGCCAGCAATGCCTCCCTTGAGTTGAAGGTTGTTTGGTGGTGTCATAACTATGAAGGGAAGGGTAACAGCTCTCTGTGTACAGAGA
>NW_020714437.1:0-3990 GCF_002925995.2 Terrapene triunguis | reverse complement strand
AACAGGAGGCCCATGAAAGAGAAGAAAAAGCCAAACAGGAGGCCCATAAAAGAGAGATGGAGCTGAAAGAAAAAGAGATGGAACTGGAAGCAGCAAGGACTAGGCAGGATGCATCAGACCATCCTAACAACTCCTCTCCAGGTACCACTTCCCCATCCCAGGAAATTCCCCACCTACAAGGCAGGCGATGATACTGAGGCCTTCTTAGAAAATTTTGAAAGGGCCTGCCTTGGATACAGCATCCCTCCACCCCAGTACATGGTAGAGCTGAGACCGCAGCTCAGTGGACCCTTAGCAGAGGTGGCGGCTGAAATGCCTAAGGAACACATGAACAGTTATGAACTTTTTAAAAACAAGGCCAGACTCAGAATGGGGCTAACACCCGAGCATGCCCGTCGGCGGTTCAGAGCCCTAAGGTGGAAACCAGATGTGTCATTTACCCGGCATGCCTACCACATTGACAAAAATTGTGATGCCTGGGTATCAGGAGCAAATGTTAAATCTCTGGAAGATCTGCTTTCCCTAGTAAAAATGGAGCAGTTTTTAGAGGGTGTTCCTGAGGAAATAGAAAGGTACATCCTAGATGGGAAGCCCAAAACTGTAACCGAGGCGGGGGAGATTGGAGCCAAATGGGTGGAGGTGACAGAAAAGAAAAAAACTAGTAGCAGTTGGAGCGAATATCAGAAGGGGCAAGCCGAAACAAAACCTTACCACCGGGGACAACCCAAGGCCCCACCCACATCCCAAGGGAAACCCCAGACGCCTTCTCACCCCACCACACCAGTCTCCATCAACCAACATCGCCCCGGTGATACCTTAGCAGGGCGATGTTTTAAATGTAATGAACTGGGGCATATAAAGGCTCACTGCCCCAAGAACCCCAACCGATTACAGTTCATTACACCCCAATCACACCAAAGATCCCCAGACCCAGATGCCTCTCTCATACCCTCGGAGCGAAGGGAAACCTTGAGAGTGGGCGGAAAGAAGGTTATCGCTTGGAGGGATACTGGGGCACAAGTGTCAACTATCCACCAATCCCTAGTGGACCCCAAACTCATCAACCCGGAGGCTACAGTGACAATTCAACCCTTCGTGTCACAGTCTGTAACCTTACCTACAGCCCAGTTGCATGTCCAGTACAAGGGCTGGGCAGGAATGTGGACTTTTGCAGTCTATGACAATTATCCCATCCCCATGCTGCTGGGGGAAGACTTGGCCAACCATGTGAAGCTAGCCAAGAGGGTGGGAATAGTCACCCGCAGCCAGGCTAAGCAAGCTTTCACCCCCATCCCTGTTCCTGAGCCGTCCACCAGGGCCCCGTCTGTGTTACCGGAGACCCAAACACAGGTGGTGGAACCGGATCCCCTGCCAACGACTGCAACAGCCGTAGTGGATCCAATCCCAGAGACCCAGCCAAAGCCAGTCCCGGAACCGGAACTGGCAACGCAACCAGCACCAGAACCATTGCCGGCACTGAGTCCAGCGCTTGCAAACCCGTCTACAACTCCAATGCCAGAGGGCACCAGCGAGCCTGAACTGGCGGAAGCAGCAGATAACCCTACCCAAGAGGCTCAGCCAGAGCCTGAGATACCACATAGTGCACCAGCGGACAGCGGTTCACGGTCAGTGGAAACAGCCCCAGCACCTGCATCGCTTCCAGAGGGACCAAGCCCCAGTCCACAGTCCAAGGAGGAACTGATGTCTCCAGCATCAAGGGAACAGTTCCAGGCCGAGCAGGAAGCAGATGACAGCCTTCAGAAAGCTTGGGCGGCGGCACGGAGCACCCCACCGCCTCTCAGCTCTTCTAACCGATCCCGGTTTGTTGTAGAACAAGGACTTTTATACAAGGAAACTCTTTCTGGTGGGCACCAGGAAGACTGGCATCCTCAAAGACAGTTGGTGGTTCCCACTAAGTATCGGGTAAAGCTCTTGAGCTTAGCCCATGATCATCCCAGTGGCCATTCTGGGGTGAACAGAACCAAAGACCGGTTGGGGAAGTCCTTCCACTGGGAGGGAATGGGCAAGGACGTTGCTAATTATGTCCGGTCTTGTGAGGTGTGCCAACGAGTGGGAAAGCCCCAAGACCAGGTTAAAGCCCCTCTCCAGCCACTACCCATAATTGAGGTCCCATTTCAGCGAGTAGCTGTGGATATTCTGGGTCCTTTCCCAAAGAAGACACCCAGAGGAAAGCAGTACGTACTGACTTTCATGGATTTTGCTACCCGATGGCCGGAAGCTGTACCCTTAAGCAACACCAAGACTAAAAGTGTGGGCCAGGCATTAGCAGACATTTTTGCCAGGTTTACAGCCCAGGAAACAGATGACGCGGAGTGGCCTGCAGGTGTCTACTACGAAGGAACAAGGAATGGTGGCGTGGAAGAGGTGAACCTCTCCACGACCCTGGGACGTCTGCAGCGACAGCAGATCAAGGAGCTGTGCACAAGCTTTGCACCGATTTTCTCAGCCACTCCAGGACGGACCGAACGGGCATACCACTCCATTGACACAGGTAATGCTCACCCAATTAGAACCCCACCCTACCGGGAGTCACCTCATGCCCAAGCGGCTATACAAAGGGAGATCCAGGACATGCTACAGATGGGTATAATCCGCCCCTCTAACAGTGCATGGGCATCTCCAGTGGTTCTAGTTCCCAAACCAGATGGGGAAATACGCTTTTGCGTGGACTACCGTAAGCTAAATGCTGTAACTCGTCCTGACAACTATCCAATGCCACGCACAGATGAGCTATTGGAAAAATTGGGACATGCCCAATTCATCTCTACTTTAGACTTAACCAAAGGGTACTGGCAAGTACCACTAGATGAACCCGCTAAGGAAAGGTCAGCCTTCGTCACCCAGGCAGGGGTGTACGAATTCAATGTACTCCCTTTCGGGTTGCGAAATGCACCCGCCACCTTCCAAAGACTTGTAGATGGTCTCCTAGCGGGATTGGGAGAATCTGCAGTTGCCTACCTCGATGATGTGGCCATTTTTTCTAATTCATGGACAGAACACCTGGAGCACCTGGGAAAAGTCTTCGAGCGCATCCGACAGGCAGGACTAACTGTTAAGGCTAAAAAGTGTCAAATAGGCCAAAACAGAGTGACGTACCTGGGGCACCAGGTGGGTCAAGGAACTATAAATCCCCTACAGGCCAAAGTGGATGCTATCCAAAAGTGGCCGGTTCCAAAGTCAAAGAAACAGGTCCAATCCTTCTTAGGCTTGGCCGGATATTATAGGCGATTTGTACCACACTACAGCCAAATCGCCGCCCCGCTGACAGACCTAACCAGAAAGAAACAGCCAAATGCAGTTCAGTGGACTGATGAGTGTCAAAAGGCCTTTAACCAGCTTAAGGCAACACTCATGTCTGACCCTGTGCTAAGGGCCCCAGACTTTGACAAACCGTTCCTAGTAACCACAGATGCTTCCGAGAGAGGCGTGGGAGCAGTTTTAATGCAGGAAGGACCGGATCAAGAATTCCATCCTGTCGTGTTTCTCAGCAAGAAACTGTCTGAGAGGGAAAGCCACTGGTCAATCAGCGAAAAGGAATGCTACGCCATTGTGTACGCGCTGGAAAAGCTACGCCCATATGTTTGGGGACGGCGTTTCCAACTACAAACAGACCATGCTGCGCTACAGTGGCTTCATACCGCCAAGGGAAATAACAAAAAACTTCTTCGGTGGAGTTTAGCTCTCCAAGATTTTGATTTTGAAATACAACACATTTCGGGAGCTTCTAACAAAGTGGCTGATGCACTCTCCCGGGAAAGTTTCCCAGAGTTAACTGGTTAACAATTGTTCTTGGAATGAAACATTGTTAGTTTTTATATAATCAGTAGTATGTCTTATTAACTCTGTTTTCTCCTAAAACTCCAGGAAGAAATCACAGCCAGTGTGGAACCGAACGTCCAACACTATCTGTGATTTGGGGGGCGTGTCATAACTATGAAGGGAAGGGTAACAGCTCTCTGTGTACAGAGA
>NW_020714436.1:0-5368 GCF_002925995.2 Terrapene triunguis | reverse complement strand
AGAGACAGAGAAGAGAAAGCCAAAGAGGCGGCCCACAAGAGAGAGATGGAGCTGAAAGAAAAAGAGATGGAACTGGAAGCAGCAAGGACTAGGCAGGGTGCATCAGACCATCCTAACAACTCCTCTCCAGGTACCACTTCCCATCCCAGGAAATTCCCTACCTACAAGGCAGGCGATGATACTGAGGCCTTCTTAGAAAATTTTGAAAGGGCCTGCCTTGGATACAACATCCCTCCAACCCAGTACATGGTAGAGCTGAGGCCGCAGCTCAGTGGACCCTTAGCAGAGGTGGCGGCTGAAATGCCTAAGGAACACATGAACAGTTATGAACTTTTTAAAAACAAGGCCAGAATCAGAATGGGGCTAACACCTGAGCATGCCCGTCGGCGGTTCAGAGCCCTAAGGTGGAAACCCGATGTGTCATTTACCCGACATGCCTACCACATTGGGAAAAATTGGGATGCCTGGATATCAGGAGCAAATGTTAAATCTACGGAAGAGTTGCCCTTCCTATTGCAAATGGAGCAGTTTTTAGAGGGTGTTCCTGAGGAAATAGAAAGGTACATCCTAGATGGGAAGCCCAAAACTGTAACCGAGGCGGGGGAGATTGGAGCCAAATGGGTGGAGGTGACAGAAAAGAAAAAAGCTAGTAGCAGTTGGAGCGAATATCAGAAGGGGCAAGCCGAAACAAAACCTTATCACCGGGGACAACCCAAGGCCCCACCCACATCCCAAGGGAAACCCCAGACGCCTTCTCACCCCACCCCACCAGTCTCCACCAACCAACATCGCCCCGGTGATACCTTAGCAGGGCGATGTTTTAAATGTAATGAACTGGGGCATATAAAGGCTCACTGCCCCAAGAACCCCAACCGATTACAGTTCATTACACCCCAATCACACCAAAGATCCCCAGACCCAGATGCCTCTCTCATACCCTCGGAGCGAAGGGAAACCTTGAGAGTGGGCGGAAAGAAGGTTATCGCTTGGAGGGATACTGGGGCACAAGTGTCAACTATCCACCAATCCCTAGTGGACCCCAAACTCATCAACCCGGAGGCTACAGTGACAATTCACCCCTTCGTGTCACAGTCTGTAACCTTGCCTACAGCCCAGTTGCATGTCCAGTACAAGGGCTGGGCAGGAATGTGGACTTTTGCAGTCTATGACAATTATCCCATCCCCATGCTGCTGGGGGAAGACTTGGCCAACCATGTGAAGCTAGCCAAGAGGGTGGGAATAGTCACCCGCAGCCAGGCTAAGCAAGCTTTCACCCCCATCCCTGTTCCTGAGCCGTCCACCAGGGCCCCGTCTGTGTTACCGGAGACCCAAACACAGGTGGTGGAACCGGATCCCCTGCCAACGACTGCAACAGCCGTAGTGGATCCAATCCCAGAGACCCAGCCAAAGCCAGTCCCGGAACCGGAACTGGCAACGCAACCAGCACCAGAACCATTGCCGGCACTGAGTCCAGCGCTTGCAAACCCGTCTACAACTCCAATGCCAGAGGGCACCAGCGAGCCTGAACTGGCGGAAGCAGCAGATAACCCTCCCCAAGAGGCTCAGCCAGAGCCTGAGATACCACATAGTGCACCAGCGGACAGCGGTTCACAGTCAATGGAAACAGCCCCAGCACCTGCATCGCTTCCAGAGGGACCAAGCCCCAGTCCACAGTCCAAGGAGGAACTGATGTCTCCAGCATCAAGGGAACAGTTCCAGGCCGAGCAGGAAGCAGATGACAGCCTTCAGAAAGCTTGGGCGGCGGCACGGAGCACCCCACCGCCTCTCAGCTCTTCTAACCGATCCCGGTTTGTTGTAGAACAAGGACTTTTATACAAGGAAACTCTTTCTGGTGGGCACCAGGAAGACTGGCATCCTCAAAGACAGTTGGTGGTTCCCACTAAGTATCGGGTAAAGCTCTTGAGCTTAGCCCATGATCATCCCAGTGGCCATTCTGGGGTGAACAGAACCAAAGACCGGTTGGGGAAGTCCTTCCACTGGGAGGGAATGGGCAAGGACGTTGCTAATTATGTCCGGTCTTGTGAGGTGTGCCAACGAGTGGGAAAGCCCCAAGACCAGGTTAAAGCCCCTCTCCAGCCACTACCCATAATTGAGGTCCCATTTCAGCGAGTAGCTGTGGATATTCTGGGTCCTTTCCCAAAGAAGACACCCAGAGGAAAGCAGTACGTACTGACTTTCATGGATTTTGCTACCCGATGGCCGGAAGCTGTACCCTTACGCAACACCAAGACTAAAAGTGTGTGCCAGGCATTAGCAGACATTTTTGCCAGGGTAGGTTGGCCCTCCGACATCCTTACAGATTCGGGAACTAATTTCCTGGCAGGGAACATGAAAACCCTGTGGGAAGCTCATGGGGTGAATCACTTGGTTGCCACCCCTCATCACCATCAAACCAATGGTCTGGTGGAGAGGTTTAATGGAACTTTGGGGGCCATGATACGTAAATTCATAAATGAACACTCCAATGATTGGGACCTAGTGTTGCAGCAGTTGCTTTTTGCCTACAGGGCTGTACCACATCCCAGTTTAGGGTTTTCACCATTTGAACTTGTGTATGGCCGCGAGGTTAAGGGGCCATTACAGTTGGTGAAGCAGCAATGGGAGGGGTTTACGCCTTCTCCAGGAACTAACATTCTAGACTTTGTAAGCAACCTACAAAACACCCTCCGACACTCTTTAGCCCTTGCTAAAGAAAACCTAAAGGATGCTCAGGAAGAGCAAAAGGCCTGGTATGATAAACATTCCAGAGAACGGTCCTTCAAAGTAGGAGACCAAGTCATGGTCTTAAAGGCGCTCCAGGCCCATAAAATGGAAGCGTCGTGGGAAGGACCATTCACGGTCCAGGAGCGCCTAGGAGCTGTTAACTATCTCATAGCCTCCCCCACCTCCAACATAAAGCCTAAGGTATACCATGTTAATTCTCTTAAGCCCTTTTATTCCAGAGGATTAAACGTTTGCCAGTTTACAGCCCAGGAAACAGATGACGCGGAGTGGCCTGCAGGTGTCTACTACGAAGGAACAAGGAATGGTGGCGTGGAAGAGGTGAACCTCTCCACGACCCTGGGACGTCTGCAGCGACAGCAGATCAAGGAGCTGTGCACAAGCTTTGCACCGATTTTCTCAGCCACTCCAGGACGGACCGAACGGGCATACCACTCCATTGACACAGGTAATGCTCACCCAATTAGAACCCCACCCTACCGGGAGTCACCTCATGCCCAAGCTGCTATACAAAGGGAGATCCAGGACATGCTACAGATGGGTATAATCCGCCCCTCTAACAGTGCATGGGCCTCTCCAGTGGTTCTAGTTCCCAAACCAGATGGGGAAATACGCTTTTGCGTGGACTACCGTAAGCTAAATGCTGTAACTCGTCCTGACAACTATCCAATGCCACGCACAGATGAGCTATTGGAAAAATTGGGACATGCCCAATTCATCTCTACTTTAGACTTAACCAAAGGGTACTGGCAAGTACCACTAGATGAACCCGCTAAGGAAAGGTCCGCCTTCGTCACCCAGGCAGGGGTGTATGAATTCAATGTACTCCCTTTCGGGTTGCGAAATGCACCCGCCACCTTCCAAAGACTTGTAGATGGTCTCTTAGCGGGATTGGGAGAATCTGCAGTTGCCTACCTCGATGATGTGGCCATTTTTTCTGATTCATGGACAGAACACCTGGAGCACCTGGGAAAAGTCTTCGAGCGCATCCGACAGGCAGGACTAACTGTTAAGGCTAAAAAGTGTCAAATAGGCCAAAACAGAGTGACGTACCTGGGGCACCAGGTGGGTCAAGGAACTATAAATCCCCTACAGGCCAAAGTGGATGCTATCCAAAAGTGGCCGGTTCCAAAGTCAAAGAAACAGGTCCAATCCTTCTTAGGCTTGGCCGGATATTATAGGCGATTTGTACCACACTACAGCCAAATCGCCGCCCTGCTGACAGACCTAACCAGAAAGAAACAGCCAAATGCAGTTCAGTGGACTGATAAGTGTCAAAAGGCCTTTAACCAGCTTAAGGCAACACTCATGTCTGACCCTGTGCTAAGGGCCCCAGACTTTGACAAACCGTTCCTAGTAACCACAGATGCTTCCGAGCGAGGCGTGGGAGCAGTTTTAATGCAGGAAGGACCGGATCAAGAATTCCATCCTGTCGTGTTTCTCAGCAAAAAACTGTCTGAGAGGGAAAGTCACTGGTCAATCAGCGAAAAGGAATGCTACGCCATTGTGTACGCGCTGGAAAAGCTACGCCCATATGTTTGGGGACGGCGTTTCCAACTACAAACAGACCATGCTGCGCTACAGTGGCTTCATACCGCCAAGGGAAATAACAAAAAACTTCTTCGGTGGAGTTTAGCTCTCCAAGATTTTGATTTTGAAATACAACACATTTCGGGAGCTTCTAACAAAGTGGCTGATGCACTCTCCCGGGAAAGTTTCCCAGAGTTAACTGGTTAACAATTGTTCTTGGAATGAAACATTGTTAGTTTTTATATAATCAGTAGTATGTCTTATTAACTCTGTTTTCTCCTAGAACTCCAGGAAGAAATCACAGCCAGTGTGGAACCGAACGTCCAACACTATCTGTGATTTGGGGGGCGTGTCATAACTATGAAGGGAAGGGTAACAGCTCTCTGTGTACAGAGACTCCAAATCCTTTTACCTGTAAAGGGTTAAGAAGCTCGGGTAACCTGGCTGACACCTGACCCAAGGACCAATAAGGAGACAAGATACTTTCAAATCTTGGGGGGGGAAAGGCTTTTGTGTGTGCTCTTTGTTTTAAGGGGTGGTTCGCTCTTGGGACTGAGAGGGACCAGACATCAATCCAGGTTCTCCCCATCTTTCTAAACAAGTCTCTCCTATTTCAAACTAGTAAGTAAAAAGACAGCAAGGCGTCTTAGATTTACTTTGTTTTCTCAACTTGTAAATGTACCTTTTTACCAGAGTGTGTATCTTTGTTTGCTGTACTTTGAACCTAAGACAGAGGGGGGTCCTCTGAGCTCTTTAAGTTTGATTACCCTGTAAAGTTATTCTCCATACTGATTTTACAGAGATGATTTTTACCTTTTTCTTTAATTAAAAGCCTTCTTTTTTTAAGAACCAGATTGATTTCTCCTTGTTTTAAGATCCAAGGGGGTTTGGATCTGTATTCACCAGGAGTTGGTGAAAGGAGGGTGGGAGGAAGGAGGGGGGATGGTTAATTTCTCCTTGTTTTAAGATCCAAGGGGGTTTGGATCTGTGTTCACCAGGGAATTGGTGAAAGGTTTCTCAAGGCTTCCCAGGGAGGGAATTCTTGTGATGGTGGCAGCGGACCAAAGCTAAGCTGGTAGATAAGCTTAGAAGTTTT
>NW_020714435.1:0-4743 GCF_002925995.2 Terrapene triunguis | reverse complement strand
CAGACCATCCTAACAACTCCTCTCCAGGTACCACTTCCCATCCCAGGAAATTCCCCACCTACAAGGCAGGCGATGATACTGAGGCCTTCTTAGAAAATTTTGAAAGGGCCTGCCTTGGATACAACATCCCTCTAACCCAGTACATGGTAGAGCTGAGACCGCAGCTCAGTGGACCCTTAGCAGAGGTGGCGGCTGAAATGCCTAAGGAACACATGAACAGTTATGAACTTTTTAAAAACAAGGCCAGAATCAGAATGGGGCTAACACCTGAGCATGCCCGTCGGCGGTTCAGAGCCCTAAGGTGGAAACCAGATGTGTCATTTACCCGGCATGCCTACCACATTCAAAAAAATTGGGATGCCTGGATATCAGGAGCAAATGTTAAATCTACGGAAGAGTTGCCCTTCCTATTGCAAATGGAGCAGTTTTTAGAGGGTGTTCCTGAGGAAATAGAAAGGTACATCCTAGATAGGAAGCCCAAAACTGTAACCGAGGCGGGGGAGATTGGAGCCAAATGGGTGGAGGTGACAGAAAAGAAAAAAGCTAGTAGCAGTTGGAGCGAATATCAGAAGGGGCAAGCCGAAACAAAACCTTATCACCGGGGACAACCCAAGGCCCCACCCACCTCCCAAGGGAAACCCCAGACGCCTTCTCACCCCACCCCACCAGTCTCCACCAACCAACATCGCCCCGGTGATACCTTAGCAGGGCGATGTTTTAAATGTAATGAACTGGGGCATATAAAGGCTCACTGCCCCAAGAACCCCAACCGATTACAGTTCATTACACCCCAATCACACCAAAGATCCCCAGACCCAGATGCCTCTCTCATACCCTCGGAGCGAAGGGAAACCTTGAGAGTGGGCGGAAAGAAGGTTATCGCTTGGAGGGATACTGGGGCACAAGTGTCAACTATCCACCAATCCCTAGTGGACCCCAAACTCGTCAACCCGGAGGCTACAGTGACAATTCAACCCTTCGTGTCACAGTCTGTAACCTTGCCTACAGCCCAGTTGCATGTCCAGTACAAGGGCTGGGCAGGAATGTGGACTTTTGCAGTATATGACAATTATCCCATCCCCATGCTGCTGGGGGAAGACTTGGCCAACCATGTGAAGCTAGCCAAGAGGGTGGGAATAGTCACCCGCAGCCAGGCTAAGCAAGCTTCCACCCCCATCCCTGTTCCTGAGCCGTCCACCAGGGCCCCGTCTGTGTTACCGGAGACCCAAACACAGGTGGTGGAACCGGATCCCCTGCCAACGACTGCAACAGCCGTAGTGGATCCAATCCCAGAGACCCAGCCAAAGCCAGTCCCGGAACCGGAACTGGCAACGCAACCAGCACCAGAACCATTGCCGGCACGGAGTCCAGCGCTTGCAAACCCGTCTACAACTCCAATGCCAGAGGGCACCAGCGAGCCTGAACTGGCGGAAGCAGCAGATAACCCTACCCAAGAGGCTCAGCCAGAGCCTGAGATACCACATAGTGCACCAGCGGACAGCGGTTCACGGTCAGTGGAAACAGCCCCAGCACCTGCATCGCTTCCGGAGGGACCAAGCCCCAGTCCACAGTCCAAGGAGGAACTGATGTCTCCAGCATCAAGGGAACAGTTCCAGGCCGAGCAGGAAGCAGATGACAGCCTTCAGAAAGCTTGGGCGGCGGCACGGAGCACCCCACCGCCTCTCAGCTCTTCTAACCGATCCCGGTTTGTTGTAGAACAAGGACTTTTATACAAGGAAACTCTTTCTGGTGGGCACCAGGAAGACTGGCATCCTCAAAGACAGTTGGTGGTTCCCACTAAGTATCGGGTAAAGCTCTTGAGCTTAGCCCATGATCATCCCAGTGGCCATTCTGGGGTGAACAGAACCAAAGACCGGTTGGGGAAGTCCTTCCACTGGGAGGGAATGGGCAAGGACGTTGCTAATTATGTCCGGTCTTGTGAGGTGTGCCAACGAGTGGGAAAGCCCCAAGACCAGGTTAAAGCCCCTCTCCAGCCACTACCCATAATTGAGGTCCCATTTCAGCGAGTAGCTGTGGATATTCTGGGTCCTTTCCCAAAGAAGACACCCAGAGGAAAGCAGTACGTACTGACTTTCATGGATTTTGCTACCCGATGGCCGGAAGCTGTACCCTTAAGCAACACCAAGACTAAAAGTGTGTGCCAGGCATTAGCAGACATTTTTGCCAGGGTAGGTTGGCCCTCCGACATCCTTACAGATTCGGGAACTAATTTCCTGGCAGGGAACATGAAAAACCTGTGGGAAGCTCATGGGGTGAATCACTTGGTTGCCACCCCTCATCACCATCAAACCAATGGTCTGGTGGAGAGGTTTAATGGAACTTTGGGGGCCATGATACGTAAATTCATAAATGAACACTCCAATGATTGGGACCTAGTGTTGCAGCAGTTGCTTTTTGCCTACAGGGCTGTACCACATCCCAGTTTAGGGTTTTCACCATTTGAACTTGTGTATGGCCGCGAGGTTAAGGGGCCATTACAGTTGGTGAAGCAGCAATGGGAGGGGTTTACGCCTTCTCCAGGAACTAACATTCTAGACTTTGTAAGCAACCTACAAAACACCCTCCGACACTCTTTAGCCCTTGCTAAAGAAAACCTAAAGGATGCTCAGGAAGAGCAAAAGGCCTGGTATGATAAACATTCCAGAGAACGGTCCTTCAAAGTAGGAGACCAAGTCATGGTCTTAAAGGCGCTCCAGGCCCATAAAATGGAAGCGTCGTGGGAAGGACCATTCACGGTCCAGGAGCGCCTAGGAGCTGTTAACTATCTCATAGCCTCCCCCACCTCCAACATAAAGCCTAAGGTATACCATGTTAATTCTCTTAAGCCCTTTTATTCCAGAGAATTAAACGTTTGCCAGTTTACAGCCCAGGAAACAGATGACGCGGAGTGGCCGGCAGGTGTCTACTACGAAGGAAAAAGGAATGGTGGCGTGGAAGAGGTGAACCTCTCCACGACCCTGGGACGTCTGCAGCGACAGCAGATCAAGGAGCTGTGCACAAGCTTTGCACCGATTTTCTCAGCCACTCCAGGACGGACCGAACGGGCATACCACTCCATTGACACAGGTATTGCTCACCCAATTAGAACCCCATCCTACCGGGAGTCACCTCATGCCCAAGCTGCTATACAAAGGGAGATCCAGGACATGCTACAGATGGGTATAATCCGCCCCTCTAACAGTGCATGGGCATCTCCAGTGGTTCTAGTTCCCAAACCAGATGGGGAAATACGCTTTTGCGTGGACTACCGTAAGCTAAATGCTGTAACTCGTCCTGACAACTATCCAATGCCACGCACAGATGAGCTATTGGAAAAGTTGGGACATGCCCAATTCATCTCTACTTTAGACTTAACCAAAGGGTACTGGCAAGTACCACTAGATGAACCCGCTAAGGAAAGGTCAGCCTTCGTCACCCAAGCAGGGGTGTACGAATTCAATGTACTCCCTTTCGGGTTGCGAAATGCACCCGCCACCTTCCAAAGACTTGTAGATGGTCTCCTAGCGGGATTGGGAGAATCTGCAGTTGCCTACCTCGATGATGTGGCCATTTTTTCTGATTCATGGACAGAGCACCTGGAGCACCTGGGAAAAGTCTTCGAGCGCATCCGACAGGCAGGACTAACTGTTAAGGCTAAAAAGTGTCAAATAGGCCAAAACAGAGTGACGTACCTGGGGCACCAGGTGGGTCAAGGAACTATAAATCCCCTACAGGCCAAAGTGGATGCTATCCAAAAGTGGCCGGTTCCAAAGTCAAAGAAACAGGTCCAATCCTTCTTAGGCTTGGCCGGATATTATAGGCGATTTGTACCACACTACAGCCAAATCGCCGCCCCGCTGACAGACCTAACCAGAAAGAAACAGCCAAATGCAGTTCAGTGGACTGATAAGTGTCAAAAGGCCTTTAACCAGCTTAAGGCAACACTCATGTCTGACCCTGTGCTAAGGGCCCCAGACTTTGACAAACCGTTCCTAGTAACCACAGATGCTTCCGAGCGAGGCGTGGGAGCAGTTTTAATGCAGGAAGGACCGGATCAAGAATTCCATCCTGTCGTGTTTCTCAGCAAAAAACTGTCTGAGAGGGAAAGTCACTGGTCAATCAGCGAAAAGGAATGCTACGCCATTGTGTACGCGCTGGAAAAGCTACGCCCATATGTTTGGGGACGGCGTTTCCAACTACAAACAGACCATGCTGCGCTACAGTGGCTTCATACCGCCAAGGGAAATAACAAAAAACTTCTTCGGTGGAGTTTAGCTCTCCAAGATTTTGATTTTGAAATACAACACATTTCGGGAGCTTCTAACAAAGTGGCTGATGCACTCTCCCGGGAAAGTTTCCCAGAGTTAACTGGTTAACAATTGTTCTTGGAATGAAACATATTGTTAGTTTTTATATAATCAGTAGTATGTCTAAAGGTACATGTGTCTTATTAACTCTGTTTTCTCCTAGAACTCCAGGAAGAAATCACAGCCAGTGTGGAACCGAACGTCCAACACTATCTGTGATTTGGGGGGCGTGTCATAACTATAAAGGGAAGGGTAACAGCTCTCTGTGTACAGAGACTCCAAATCCTTTTACCTGTAAAGGGTTAAGAAGCTCGGGTAACCTGGCTGACACCTGACCCAAGGACCAATAAGGAGACAAGATACTTTCAAATCTTGGGGGGGGGAAAGGCTTTTGTGTGTGCTCTTTGTTTTAAGGGGTGGTTCGCTCTTGGGACTG
>NW_020714434.1:0-4873 GCF_002925995.2 Terrapene triunguis | reverse complement strand
AGAGACAGAGAAGAGAAAGCCAAAGAGGCGGCCCACAAGAGAGAGATGGAGCTGAAAGAAAAAGAGATGGAACTGGAAGCAGCAAGGACTAGGCAGGGTGCATCAGACCATCCTAACAACTCCTCTCCAGGTACCACTTCCCATCCCAGGAAATTTCCTACCTACAAGGCAGGCGATGATACTGAGGCCTTCTTAGAAAATTTTGAAAGGGCCTGCCTTGGATACAACATCCCTCCACCCCAGTACATGGTAGAGCTGAGGCCGCAGCTCAGTGGACCCTTAGCAGAGGTGGCGGCTGAAATGCCTAAGGAACACATGAACAGTTATGAACTTTTTAAAAACAAGGCCAGAATCAGAATGGGGCTAACACCTGAGCATGCCCGTCGGCGGTTCAGAGCCCTAAGGTGGAAACCCGATGTGTCATTTACCCGACATGCCTACCACATTGGGAAAAATTGGGATGCCTGGATATCAGGAGCAAATGTTAAATCTACGGAAGAGTTGCCCTTCCTATTGCAAATGGAGCAGTTTTTAGAGGGTGTTCCTGAGGAAATAGAAAGGTACATCCTAGATGGGAAGCCCAAAACTGTAACCGAGGCGGGGGAGATTGGAGCCAAATGGGTGGAGGTGACAGAAAAGAAAAAAGCTAGTAGCAGTTGGAGCGAATATCAGAAGGGGCAAGCCGAAACAAAACCTTATCACCGGGGGCAACCCAAGGCCCCACCCACATCCCAAGGGAAACCCCAGACGCCTTCTCACCCCACCCCACCAGTCTCCACCAACCAACATCGCCCCGGTGATACCTTAGCAGGGCGATGTTTTAAATGTAATGAACTGGGGCATATAAAGGCTCACTGCCCCAAGAACCCCAACCGATTACAGTTCATTACACCCCAATCACACCAAAGATCCCCAGACCCAGATGCCTCTCTCATACCCTCGGAGCGAAGGGAAACCTTGAGAGTGGGCGGAAAGAAGGTTATCGCTTGGAGGGATACTGGGGCACAAGTGTCAACTATCCACCAATCCCTAGTGGACCCCAAACTCATCAACCCGGAGGCTACAGTGACAATTCAACCCTTCGTGTCACAGTCTGTAACCTTGCCTACAGCCCAGTTGCATGTCCAGTACAAGGGCTGGTCAGGAATGTGGACTTTTGCAGTCTATGACAATTATCCCATCCCCATGCTGCTGGGGGAAGACTTGGCCAACCATGTGAAGCTAGCCAAGAGGGTGGGAATAGTCACCCGCAGCCAGGCTAAGCAAGCTTTCACCCCCATCCCTGTTCCTGAGCCGTCCACCAGGGCCCCGTCTGTGTTACCGGAGACCCAAACACAGGTGGTGGAACCGGATCCCCTGCCAACGACTGCAACAGCCGTAGTGGATCCAATCCCAGAGACCCAGCCAAAGCCAGTCCCGGAACCGGAACTGGCAACGCAACCAGCACCAGAACCATTGCCGGCACTGAGTCCAGCGCTTGCAAACCCGTCTACAACTCCAATGCCAGAGGGCACCAGCGAGCCTGAACTGGCGGAAGCAGCAGATAACCCTACCCAAGAGGCTCAGCCAGAGCCTGAGATACCACATAGTGCACCAGCGGACAGCGGTTCACGGTCAGTGGAAACAGCCCCAGCACCTGCATCGCTTCCAGAGGGACCAAGCCCCAGTCCACAGTCCAAGGAGGAACTGATGTCTCCAGCATCAAGGGAACAGTTCCAGGCCGAGCAGGAAGCAGATGACAGCCTTCAGAAAGCTTGGGCGGCGGCACGGAGCACCCCACCGCCTCTCAGCTCTTCTAACCGATCCCGGTTTGTTGTAGAACAAGGACTTTTATACAAGGAAACTCTTTCTGGTGGGCACCAGGAAGACTGGCATCCTCAAAGACAGTTGGTGGTTCCCACTAAGTATCGGGTAAAGCTCTTGAGCTTAGCCCATGATCATCCCAGTGGCCATTCTGGGGTGAACAGAACCAAAGACCGGTTGGGGAAGTCCTTCCACTGGGAGGGAATGGGCAAGGACGTTGCTAATTATGTCCGGTCTTGTGAGGTGTGCCAACGAGTGGGAAAGCCCCAAGACCAGGTTAAAGCCCCTCTCCAGTCACTACCCATAATTGAGGTCCCATTTCAGCGAGTAGCTGTGGATATTCTGGGTCCTTTCCCAAAAAAGACACCCAGAGGAAAGCAGTACGTACTGACTTTCATGAATTTTGCTACCCGATGGCCGGAAGCTGTACCCTTAAGCAACACCAAGGCTAAAAGTGTGTGCCAGGCATTAGCAGACATTTTTGCCAGGGTAGGTTGGCCCTCCGACATCCTTACAGATTCGGGAACTAATTTCCTGGCAGGGAACATAAAAAACCTGTGGGAAGCTCATGGGGTGAATCACTTGGTTGCCACCCCTCATCACCATCAAACCAATGGTCTGGTGGAGAGGTTTAATGGAACTTTGGGGGCCATGATACGTAAATTCATAAATGAACACTCCAATGATTGGGACCTAGTGTTGCAGCAGTTGCTTTTTGCCTACAGGGCTGTACCACATCCCAGTTTAGGGTTTTCACCATTTGAACTTGTGTATGGCCGCGAGGTTAAGGGGCCATTACAGTTGGTGAAGCAGCAATGGGAGGGGTTTACGCCTTCTCCAGGAACTAACATTCTAGACTTTGTAAGCAACCTACAAAACACCCTCCGACACTCTTTAGCCCTTGCTAAAGAAAACCTAAAGGATGCTCAGGAAGAGCAAAAGGCCTGGTATGATAAACATTCCAGAGAACGGTCCTTCAAAGTAGGAGACCAAGTCATGGTCTTAAAGGCGCTCCAGGCCCATAAAATGGAAGCGTCGTGGGAAGGACCATTCACGGTCCAGGAGCGCCTAGGAGCTGTTAACTATCTCATAGCCTCCCCCACCTCCAACATAAAGCCTAAGGTATACCATGTTAATTCTCTTAAGCCCTTTTATTCCAGAGGATTAAACGTTTGCCAGTTTACAGCCCAGGAAACAGATGACGCGGAGTGGCCTGCAGGTGTCTACTACGAAGGAACAAGGAATGGTGGCGTGGAAGAGGTGAACCTCTCCACGACCCTGGGACGTCTGCAGCGACAGCAGATCAAGGAGCTGTGCACAAGCTTTGCACCGATTTTCTCAGCCACTCCAGGACGGACCGAACGGGCATACCACTCCATTGACACAGGTAATGCTCACCCAATTAGAACCCCACCCTACCGGGAGTCACCTCATGCCCAAGCGGCTATACAAAGGGAGATCCAGGACATGCTACAGATGGGTATAATCCGCCCCTCTAACAGTGCATGGGCATCTCCAGTGGTTCTAGTTCCCAAACCAGATGGGGAAATACGCTTTTGCGTGGACTACCGTAAGCTAAATGCTGTAACTCGTCCTGACAACTATCCAATGCCACGCACAGATGAGCTATTGGAGAAATTGGGACATGCCCAATTCATCTCTACTTTAGACTTAACCAAAGGGTACTGGCAAGTACCACTAGATGAACCCGCTAAGGAAAGGTCCGCCTTCGTCACCCAGGCAGGGGTGTATGAATTCAATGTACTCCCTTTCGGGTTGCGAAATGCACCCGCCACCTTCCAAAGACTTGTAGATGGTCTCCTAGCGGGATTGGGAGAATCTGCAGTTGCCTACCTCGATGATGTGGCCATTTTTTCTGATTCATGGACAGAACACCTGGAGCACCTGGAAAAAGTCTTCGAGCGCATCCGACAGGCAGGACTAACTGTTAAGGCTAAAAAGTGTCAAATAGGCCAAAACAGAGTGACGTACCTGGGGCACCAGGTGGGTCAAGGAACTATAAATCCCCTACAGGCCAAAGTGGATGCTATCCAAAAGTGGCCGGTTCCAAAGTCAAAGAAACAGGTCCAATCCTTCTTAGGCTTGGCCGGATATTATAGGCGATTTGTACCACACTACAGCCAAATCGCCGCCCCTCTGACAGACCTAACCAGAAAGAAACAGCCAAATGCAGTTCAGTGGACTGATGAGTGTCAAAAGGCCTTTAACCAGCTTAAGGCAACACTCATGTCTGACCCTGTGCTAAGGGCCCCAGACTTTGACAAACCGTTCCTAGTAACCACAGATGCTTCCGAGAGAGGCGTGGGAGCAGTTTTAATGCAGGAAGGACCGGATCAAGAATTCCATCCTGTCGTGTTTCTCAGCAAAAAACTGTCTGAGAGGGAAAGTCACTGGTCAATCAGCGAAAAGGAATGCTACGCCATTGTGTACGCGCTGGAAAAGCTACGCCCATATGTTTGGGGACGGCGTTTCCAACTACAAACAGACCATGCTGCGCTACAGTGGCTTCATACCGCCAAGGGAAATAACAAAAAACTTCTTCGGTGGAGTTTAGCTCTCCAAGATTTTGATTTTGAAATACAACACATTTCGGGAGCTTCTAACAAAGTGGCTGATGCACTCTCCCGGGAAAGTTTCCCAGAGTTAACTGGTTAACAATTGTTCTTGGAATGAAACCTATTGTTAGTTTTTATATAATCAGTAGTATGTCTAAAGATACATGTGTCTTATTAACTCTGTTTTCTCCTAGAACTCCAGGAAGAAATCACAGCCAGTGTGGAACCGAACGTCCAACACTATCTGTGATTTGGGGGGGCGTGTCATAACTATTAAGGGAAGGGTAACAGCTCTCTGTGTACAGAGACTCCAAATCCTTTTACCTGTAAAGGGTTAAGAAGCTCGGGTAACCTGGCTGACACCTGACCCCCAAGGACCAATAAGGAGACAAGATACTTTCAAATCTTGGGGGGGGGAAAGGCTTTTGTGTGTGCTCTTTGTTTTAAGGGTGGTTCGCTCTTGGGACTGAGAGGGACCAGACATCAATCCAGGT
>NW_020714433.1:0-1312 GCF_002925995.2 Terrapene triunguis | reverse complement strand
TTGTCAAAGTCTGGGGCCCTTAGCACAGGGTCAGACATGAGTGTTGCTTTAAGCTGGTTAAAGGCCTTCTGACACTCATCAGTCCACTGAACTACATTTGGCTGTTTCTTTTTGGTTAGGTCTGTCAGCTGGGCGGCGATTTGGCTGTAGCGTGGTACAAATCGCCTATAATATCCGGCCAAGCCTAAGAAGGATTGACCTGTTTCTTTGACTTTGGGACTGGCCACTTTTTGATAGCATCCACTTTGGCCTGTAGGGGGTTGATAGTTCCTTGACCCACCTGGTGTCCAAGGTAAGTCATTCTGTTTAGGCCTATTTGAAACTTTTTAGCCTTAACAGTTAGTCCTGCCTGCCTGATGCGCTTTTTCCAGGTGCTGCAGGTGTTCTGCCCATGAATTAGAAATAATGGCCACATCATCGAGGTAGGCAACTGCAGATTCTCCCAATCCTGCTGGAGACCATCTACAAGTCTTTGTAAGGTGGCGGGTGCATTTCGCAGCCCAAAAGGAAGCACATTAAATTCATACACCCCTGCCTGGGTGAGGAAGGCTAACCTTTCCTTGGCGGGTTCATCTAGTGGTACTTGCCAGTACCCCTTGGTTAAGTCTAAGGTAGAGAAGAATTGGGCATGTTCCAATTTCTCCAATAGCTCATCTGTGCGTGGCATTGGATAGTTGTCGGGACGAGTTACAGCATTTAGCTTACAATAGTCCACGCAAAAGCGTATTTCCTCATCTGGTTTGAGAACTAGAACCACTGGAGATGCCCATGCACTCTTAGAGGGGCGGATTATACCCATCTGTAGCATGTCCTGGATCTCCCATTTTATAGCAGTTTGGGCATGAGGTGACTGCCGGTAGGGTGGGGTTCTAATTGGGTGAGCATTACCTGTGTCAATGGAGTGGTATGCCCGTTCGGTCCATCCTGGGGTGGCTGAGAACATTGGCACAAAGCTAGTGCACAGCTCCCTGATCTGCTGTCGCTGCAGATGTCTAAGGGTCGTGGAGAGGTTCACTTCTTCCACGCCACCATCACTTTTTCCTTCATAGTAGACACCTTCAGGCCACTCAGAATCATCTGTTCCCTGAGCTGTAAACTGGGAAACCTTTAATTCTTTGGAATAAAAGGGCTTAACAGAATTAACATGGTATACCTTAGGCTTTATGTTGGAGGTGGGGGATGCTACGAGATAGTTAACAGCTCCTAGGGGCTCCTGGACCGTGAATGGTCCTTCCCACGACGCTTCCATTTTATGGGCCTGGAGTGCCTTTAAGACCATGACTTGGTCTCCTACTTTGAAGGACCGTTCTCT
>NW_020714432.1:0-3218 GCF_002925995.2 Terrapene triunguis | reverse complement strand
TGAGCCTCTTGGGTAGGGTTATCTGCTGCTTCCGCCAGTTCAGGCTCACTGGTGCCCTCTGGTGTTGGAGTTGCAGACGGGTTTGCAAGCGCTGGACTCAGTGCTGGCAATGGTTCTGGTGCTGGGTTCGTTGCCAGTTCTGGTTCTGGGACTGGCTTTGGCTGGGTCTCTGGGATTGGATCCACTACGGCTGTTGCAGTCGTTGGCAGGGGATCCAGTTCCACCACCTCTGTCTGGGTCTCTGGTAACACAGACGGGGCCCTGGTGGACGGCTCAGGAACAGGGATGGGTGTGAAAGCTTGCTTAGCCTGGCTGCGGGTGACCATTCCCACCCTCTTGGCTAGCTTCACACGGTTGGCCAAGTCTTCCCCCAGTAGCATGGGGATGGGATAATTGTCATAGACTGCAAAAGTCCACATTCCTGACCAGCCTTTGTACATGACAGGCAACTTGGCTGTAGGCAAGGTTAAAGAGTGTGACATGAAGGGTTGAATTGTTACCGGAGCCTCTGGGTTGATGAGTTTGGGGTCCACTAGGGATTGGTGGATAGTCAACACTTGTGCCCCAGTGTCCCTCTACACAATAACTTTCTTTCCGCCCACTCTCAAGGTTTCCCTTCACTCCGAGGGTATTTGAGAGGCATCTGGGCCTGGGGATCTTTGGTGTGATTGTGGTGTAATGAACTGTAATCGGTTGGGGTTCTTGGGGCAGAGGGACTTTATATGTCCCAGTTCATTACATTTAAAACATCGCCCTGCTAAGGTATCACCGGGGCAAGGTTGGTTGGTGAAGACTGGTGTGGTGGGGTGAGAAGGCATTTGGGGTTTCCCTTGGGATGTGGGTGGGGCCTTGGGTTGTCCCCGGTGGTAAGGTTTTGTTTCGGCTTGCCCCTTCTGGTATTCTCTCCAACTGCTACTAGTTTTTCTCTTTTCTGCCACCTCCACCCATTTGGCTCCAAACTCCCCTGCCTCGGTTACAGTTTTGGGTTTCCCATCTAGGATGTACCTTTCTATTTCCTCAGGAACACCCTCTAAGAACTCCTCCATTTTCACTAGGAAAGACAGATCTTCCAGAGATTTAACACTTGCTCCTGATATCCAGGCATCACAATTTTTTTCAGTGTGGTAGGCATGTCGGGTAAATGAGACGTCTGGTTTCCACCTTAGGGCTCTGAACCGCCGACGGGCATGCTCGGGTGTTAGCCCCATTCTGATTCTGGCCTTGTTTTTAAAAAGTTCATAACTGTTCATGTGTTCCTTAGGCATTTCAGCCGCCACTTCTGCTAAGGGTCCACTGAGCTGCGGCCTCAGCTCTACCATGTACTGGTCTGTAGAGATGCTGTACCCAAGGCACGCCCCTTCAAAATTTTCTAAGAAGGCCTCAATATCATCGCCTGCCTTGTAGGTGGGGAATTTTCTGGAATGTGAAGCGGTACCTGGACAGGGGTTGCAAGGGTTGGCTGGTATATTCTGCCTAGCCCTTGTTAATTCCAGTTCATGCTTCCTCTCTTTTCCTCTCTCCTCCATCTCTTTTTCTTTCTGCTCCATAGCTCTCTCAACAGCTTCTTTCTCAAGTTTTTTTAATTCGAGCAGTCTCTGATGTTTCTTTTCATTTTCTTCTGCTTCTAGTCTGGCCAGTACTAGTTTGTTAGCTGCTTCACTGGTAGTCATTTTCCGGCTTTCTTGTGCTGGGCCACACCCCTCTGCAGTTCACTGAAACTGGGATGCACTCTGCTCAGCGCTTCTTAGTTAACAGAGACTATCTAACTAGCTATCCCCGAGAGGTAGAAAAAAAAATTCAGCTTGTAAATTCCTTTTGCCAGCTGCTTGCTCACTGCTTGAACACTTCCTTAACAAAAACCCTTGCTAAAAAAAACTTAACACCTCTGCCTTCAGGCAAGGAGAGATCAGATATGCATCTACCTTCAGCTCTGCTTTCTAAGCAGCTAGAAAGGAGAAAAAAAATCTTACTGGCTTTTGGTTTAAAATGATCCCACCGCTCTGCCACCATGTCAAGGTTCCTTCCCCACTCTGAACTTTAGGGTACAGATGTAGGGACCTGCATGAAAACCTCTAAGCTTCTCTACCAGATTAGATCTGCTTTTGCTGCCACCACTCCCAATGTGCTAACTCCCTTCCCTGGGTAGCCTTGAGAGACTCCTCCACCAATTCCCTGGTGAACACTGATCCAAAACCCCTTGGGTCTTAAAACAAGGAGGATTTAATCATTCCCCCCCCCCCCTTTCCTTTCCCCCGACCAATTCCTGGTGAGTCCAGATCAATCTCCTTGGATCTTAAAACAAGAAAGAATCAATCAGGTTCTTAAAAAGAAGGCTTTTAATTAAAGAAAGAAAGGTAAAAATCATCTCTGTAAAATCAAGGTGGAAAATAACTTTACAGGGTAATCAAACTTAAAGAGCCCAGAGGAACCACCTCTAGCATTAGGTTCAAAGTTACAGCAAACAGAGGTAAACACCCTAGCAAAAGGTACATTTACAAGTTGAGAAAACAAAGATAAAACTAACACGCCCTGCCTGGCTGTTACTTACAAGTTTGAAATATGAGAGACTTGTTCAGAAAGATTTAGAGAGCCTGGATTGATGTCTGGTCGCTCTTAGTCCCAAGAGCGAACAACCCCCAAAACAAAGAGCACAAACAAAAGCCTTCCCCCCCAACCAAGATTTGAAAGTATCTTGTCCCCTTATTGGTCCTTTGGGTTAGGTGTCAGCCAGGTTATCTGAGCTTCTTAACCCTTTACAGGTAAATGGATTTTTGTGTCTCTGGCCAGGAGGGATTATAGTATGGAACACAGGAGGGTTGTTACCCTTCCCTTTTAGTTATGACATGCCCCCCAAATCACAGATATTGTTGAACAGCCGGTGTGATTTCCACACTGGCTGTGATTTCTTCCTGGAGCTCTCGAAGAAAACAGAGTTAATAAGACACATGCACCTTTAGACATACTACTGATTATATAAAAACTAATAATATGTCCCACATTCCAAGAACAATTTTTAACCAGTTGATTCTGGGAAACTTTCACAGGAGAGTGCATCAGCCACTCTGTTAGAAGCTCCTGAAATGTGTTGTATTTCAAAATCAAAATCTTGGAGAGCTAAACCGAAGAAGCTTTTTTGTTATTCCCCTTGGCGGTATGAAGCCACTGTAGCGTAGCATGGTCTGTTTGTAGTTGGAAACGCCGTCCCCAAACATATGGGC
>NW_020714431.1:0-1205 GCF_002925995.2 Terrapene triunguis | reverse complement strand
GTTGGCAGGGGATCCGGTTCCACCACCTGTGTTTGGGTCTCCGGTAACACAGACGGGGCTCTGGTGGACGGCTCAGGAACAGGGATGGGGGTGAAAGCTTGCTTAGCCTGGCTGCGGGTGACTATTCCCACCCTCTTGGCTAGCTTCACATGGTTGGCCAAGTCTTCCCCCAGCAGCATGGGGATGGGATAATTGTCATAGACTGCAAAAGTCCACATTCCTGCCCAGCCCTTGTACTGGACATGCAACTGGGCTGTAGGCAAGGTTACAGACTGTGACACGAAGGGTTGAATTGTCACTGTAGCCTCCGGGTTGATGAGTTTGGGGTCCACTAGGGATTGGTGGATAGTTGACACTTGTGCCCCAGTATCCCTCCAAGCGATAACCTTCTTTCCGCCCACTCTCAAGGTTTCCCTTCGCTCCGAGGGTATGAGAGAGGCATCTGGGTCTGGGGATCTTTGGTGTGACTGGGGTGTAATGAACTGTAATCGGTTGGGGTTCTTGGGGCAGTGAGCCTTTATATGCCCCAGTTCATTACATTTAAAACATCGCCCTGCTAAGGTATCACTGGGGCGATGTTGGTTGGTGGAGACTGGTGGGGTGGGGTGAGAAGGCGTCTGGGGTTTCCCTTGGGATGTGGGTGGGGCCTTGGGTTGTCCCCGGTGATAAGGTTTTGTTTCGGCTTGCCCCTTCTGATATTCGCTCCAACTGCTACTAGCTTTTTTCTTTTCTGTCACCTCCACCCATTTGGCTCCAATCTCCCCCGCCTCGGTTACAGTTTTGGGCTTCCCATCTAGGATGTACCTTTCTATTTCCTCAGGAACACCCTCTAAAAACTGCTCCATTTGCAATAGGAAGGGCAACTCTTCCGTAGATTTAACATTTGCTCCTGATATCCAGGCATCCCAATTTTTTCCAATGTGGTAGGCATGTCGGGTAAATGACACATCAGGTTTCCACCTTAGGGCTCTGAACCGCCGACGGGCATGCTCAGGTGTTAGCCCCATTCTGATTCTGGCCTTGTTTTTAAAAAGTTCATAACTGTTCATGTGTTCCTTAGGCATTTCAGCCGCCACCTCTGCTAAGGGTCCACTGAGCTGCGGTCTCAGCTCTACCATGTACTGGGGTAGAGGGATGCTGTATCCAAGGCAGGCCCTTTCAAAATTTTCTAAGAAGGCCTCAGTATCATCGCCTGCCTTGTAGGT
>NW_020714430.1:0-1322 GCF_002925995.2 Terrapene triunguis | reverse complement strand
TTGTCAAAGTCTGGGGCCCTTAGCACAGGGTCAGACATGAGTGTTGCCTTAAGCTGGTTAAAGGCCTTTTGACACTCATCAGTCCACTGAACTGCATTTGGCTGTTTCTTTCTGGTTAGGTCTGTCAGCGGGGCGGCGATTTGGCTGTAGTGTGGTACAAATCGCCTATAATATCCGGCCAAGCCTAAGAAGGATTGGACCTGTTTCTTGGACTTTGGAACCGGCCACTTTTGGATAGCATCCACTTTGGCCTGTAGGGGATTTATAGTTTCTTGACCCACCTGGTGCCCCAGGTACGTTACTTTGTTTTGGCCTATTTGACACTTTTTAGCCTTAACAGTTAGTCCTGCCTGTCGGATGCGCTCGAAGACTTTTCCCAGGTGCTCCAGGTGTTCTGTCCATGAATCAGAAAAAATGGCCACATCATCGAGGTAGGCAACTGCAGATTCTCCCAATCCCGCTAGGAGACCATCTACAAGTCTTTGGAAGGTGGCGGGTGCATTTCGCAACCCGAAAGGGAGTACATTGAATTCGTACACCCCTGCCTGGGTGACGAAGGCTGACCTTTCCTTAGCGGGTTCATCTAGTGGTACTTGCCAGTACCCTTTGGTTAAGTCTAAAGTAGAGATGAATTGGGCATGTCCCAATTTTTCCAATAGCTCATCTGTGCGTGGCATTGGATAGTTGTCAGGACGAGTTACAGCATTTAGCTTACGGTAGTCCACGCAAAAGCGTATTTCCCCATCTGGTTTGGGAACTAGAACCACTGGAGATGCCCATGCACTGGTAGAGGGGCGGATTATACCCATCTGTAGCATGTCCTGGATCTCCCTTTGTATAGCCGCTTGGGCATGAGGTGACTCCCGGTAGGGTGGGGTTCTAATTGGGTGAGCATTACCTGTGTCAATGGAGTGGTATGCCCGTTCGGTCCGTCCTGGAGTGGCTGAGAAAATCGATGCAAAGCTTGTGCACAGCTCCTTGATCTGCTGTCGCTGCAGACGTCCCAGGGTCGTGGAGAGGTTCACCTCTTCCACGCCACCATTCCTTTTTCCTTCGTAGTAGACACCTGCCGGCCACTCCGCGTCATCTGTTTCCTGGGCTGTAAACTGGCAAACGTTTAATTCTCTGGAATAAAAGGGCTTAAGAGAATTAACATGGTATACCTTAGGCTTTATGTTGGAGGTGGGGGAGGCTATGAGATAGTTAACAGCTCCTAGGCGCTCCTGGACCGTGAATGGTCCTTCCCACGACGCTTCCATTTTATGGGCCTGGAGCGCCTTTAAGACCATGACTTGGTCTCCTACTTTGAAGGACCGTTCTCT
>NW_020714429.1:0-1105 GCF_002925995.2 Terrapene triunguis | reverse complement strand
GCCTTTAAGACCATGACTTGGTCTCCTACTTTGAAGGACCGTTCTCTGGAATGTTTATCATACCAGGCCTTTTGCTCTTCCTGAGCATCCTTTAGGTTTTCTTTAGCAAGGGCTAAAGAGTGTCGGAGGGTGCTTTGTAGGTTGCTTACAAAGTCTAGAATGTTAGTTCCTGGAGAAGGCGTAAACCCCTCCCATTGCTGCTTCACCAACTGTAATGGCCCCTTAACCTCGCGGCCATACACAAGTTCAAATGGTGAAAACCCTAAACTGGGATGTGGTACAGCCCTGTAGGCAAAAAGCAACTGCTGCAACACTAGGTCCCAATCATTGGAGTGTTCATTTACGAATTTACGTATCATGGCCCCCAAAGTTCCATTAAACCTCTCCACCAGACCATTGGTTTGATGGTGATGAGGGGTGGCAACCAAGTGATTCACCCCATGAGCTTCCCACAGGTTTTTCATGTTCCCTGCCAGGAAATTAGTTCCCGAATCTGTAAGGATGTCGGAGGGCCACCCTACCCTGGCAAAAATGTCTGCTAATGCCTGGCACACACTTTTAGCCTTGGTGTTGCTTAAGGGTACAGCTTCCGGCCATCGGGTAGCAAAATCCATGAAAGTCAGTACGTACTGCTTTCCTCTGGGTGTCTTCCTTGGGAAAGGACCCAGAATATCCACAGCTACTCGCTGAAATGGGACCTCAATTATGGGTAGTGGCTGGAGAGGGGCTTTAACCTGGTCTTGGAGCTTTCCCACTCGTTGGCACACCTCACAAGACCGGACATAATTAGCAACGTCCTTGCCCATTCCCTCCCAGTGGAAGGACTTCCCCAACCGGTCTTTGGTTCTGTTCACCCCAGAATGGCCACTGGGATGATCATGGGCTAAGCTCAAGAGCTTTACCCGATACTTAGTGGGAACCACCAACTGTCTTTGAGGATGCCAGTCTTCCTGGTGCCCACCAGAAAGAGTTTCCTTGTATAAAAGTCCTTGTTCTACAACAAACCGGGATCGGTTAGAAGAGCTGAGAGGCGGTGGGGTGCTCCGCGCCGCCGCCCAAGCTTTCTGAAGGCTGTCATCTGCTTCCTGCTCGGCCTGGAACTGTT
>NW_020714428.1:1231-2602 GCF_002925995.2 Terrapene triunguis | reverse complement strand
GATCTCCCTTTGTATAGCAGCTTGGGCATGAGGTGACTCCCGGTAGGATGGGGTTCTAATTGGGTGAGCATTACCTGTGTCAATGGAGTGGTATGCCCGTTCGGTCCGTCCTGGAGTGGCTGAGAAAATCGGTGCAAAGCTTGTGCACAGCTCCTTGATCTGCTGTCGCTGCAGACGTCCCAGGGTCGTGGAGAGGTTCACCTCTTCCACGCCACCATTCCTTGTTCCTTCGTAGTAGACACCTGCAGGCCACTCCGCGTCATCTGTTTCCTGGGCTGTAAACTGGCAAACGTTTAATTCTCTGGAATAAAAGGGCTTAAGAGAATTAACATGGTATACCTTAGGCTTTATGTTGGAGGTGGGGGAGGCTATGAGATAGTTAACAGCTCCTAGGCGCTCCTGGACCGTGAATGGTCCTTCCCACGACGCTTCCATTTTATGGGCCTGGAGCGCCTTTAAGACCATGACTTGGTCTCCTACTTTGAAGGACCGTTCTCTGGAATGTTTATCATACCAGGCCTTTTGCTCTTCCTGAGCATCCTTTAGGTTTTCTTTAGCAAGGGCTAAAGAGTGTCGGAGGGTGTTTTGTAGGTTGCTTACAAAGTCTAGAATGTTAGTTCCTGGAGAAGGCGTAAACCCCTCCCATTGCTGCTTCACCAACTGTAATGGCCCCTTAACCTCGCGGCCATACACAAGTTCAAATGGTGAAAACCCTAAACTGGGATGTGGTACAGCCCTGTAGGCAAAAAGCAACTGCTGCAACACTAGGTCCCAATCATTGGAGTGTTCATTTATGAATTTACGTATCATGGCCCCCAAAGTTCCATTAAACCTCTCCACCAGACCATTGGTTTGATGGTGATGAGGGGTGGCAACCAAGTGATTCACCCCATGAGCTTCCCACAGGTTTTTCATGTTCCCTGCCAGGAAATTAGTTCCCGAATCTGTAAGGATGTCGGAGGGCCACCCTACCCTGGCAAAAATGTCTGCTAATGCCTGGCACACACTTTTAGCCTTGGTGTTGCTTAAGGGTACAGCTTCCGGCCATCGGGTAGCAAAATCCATGAAAGTCAGTACGTACTGCTTTCCTCTGGGTGTCTTCTTTGGGAAAGGACCCAGAATATCCACAGCTACTCGCTGAAATGGGACCTCAATTATGGGTAGTGGCTGGAGAGGGGCTTTAACCTGGTCTTGGGGCTTTCCCACTCGTTGGCACACCTCACAAGACCGGACATAATTAGCAACGTCCTTGCCCATTCCCTCCCAGTGGAAGGACTTCCCCAACCGGTCTTTGGTTCTGTTCACCCCAGAATGGCCACTGGGATGATCATGGGCTAAGCTCAAGAGCTTTACCCGATACTTAGTGGGAAC
>NW_020714428.1:0-1131 GCF_002925995.2 Terrapene triunguis | reverse complement strand
AAAGAGTCTCCTTGTATAAAAGTCCTTTTTCTACAACAAACCGGGATCGGTTAGAAGAGCTGAGAGGCGGTGGGGTGCTCCGCGCCGCCGCCCAAGCTTTCTGGAGGCTGTCATCTGCTTCCTGCTCGGCCTGGAACTGTTCCCTTGATGCTGGAGACATCAGTTCCTCCTTGGACTGTGGACTGGGGCTTGGTCCCTCTGGAAGCGATGCAGGTGCTGGGGCTGTTTCCATTGACTGTGAACCGCTGTCCTCTGGTGCACTATGTGGTATTTCAGGCTCTGGCTGAGCCTCTTGGGTAGGGTTATCTGCTGCTTCCGCCAGTTCAGGCTCGCTGGTGCCCTCTGGCATTGGAGTTGTAGACGGGGTTGCAAGCGCTGGACTCAGTGCTGGCAATGGTTCTGGTGCTGGTTGCGTTGCCAGTTCCGGTTCTGGGACTGGCTTTGGCTGGGTCTCTGGGATTGGATCCACTACGGCTGTTGCAGTCGTTGGCAGGGGATCCGGTTCCACCACCTGTGTTTGGGTCTCCGGTAACACCGACGGGGCTCTGGTGGACGGCTCAGGAACAGGGATGGGGGTGAAAGCTTGCTTAGCCTGGCTGCGGGTGACTATTCCCACCCTCTTGGCTAGCTTCACATGGTTGGCCAAGTCTTCCCCCAGCAGCATGGGGATGGGATAATTGTCATATACTGCAAAAGTCCACATTCCTGCCCAGCCCTTGTACTGGACATGCAACTGGGCTGTAGGCAAGGTTACAGACTGTGACACGAAGGGTTGAATTGTCACTGTAGCCTCCGGGTTGATGAGTTTGGGGTCCACTAGGGATTGGTGGATAGTTGACACTTGTGCCCCAGTATCCCTCCAAGCGATAACCTTCTTTCCGCCCACTCTCAAGGTTTCCCTTCGCTCCGAGGGTATGAGAGAGGCATCTGGGTCTGGGGATCTTTGGTGTGACTGGGGTGTAATGAACTGTAATCGGTTGGGGTTCTTGGGGCAGTGAGCCTTTATATGCCCCAGTTCATTACATTTAAAACATCGCCCTGCTAAGGTATCACCGGGGCGATGTTGGTTGGTGGAGACTGGTGGGGTGGGGTGAGAAGGCGTCTGGGGTTTCCCTTGGGATGTGGGTGGGG
>NW_020714427.1:0-2546 GCF_002925995.2 Terrapene triunguis | reverse complement strand
GATCTCCCTTTGTATAGCAGCTTGGGCATGAGGTGACTCCCGGTAGGGTGGGGTTCTAATTGGGTGAGCATTACCTGTGTCAATGGAGTGGTATGCCCGTTCGGTCCGTCCTGGAGTGGCTGAGAAAATCGGTGCAAAGCTTGTGCACAGCTCCTTGATCTGCTGTCGCTGCAGACGTCCCAGGGTCGTGGAGAGGTTCACCTCTTCCACGCCACCATTCCTTTTTCCTTCGTAGTAGACACCTGCCGGCCACTCCGCGTCATCTGTTTCCTGGGCTGTAAACTGGCAAACGTTTAATTCTCTGGAATAAAAGGGCTTAAGAGAATTAACATGGTATACCTTAGGCTTTATGTTGGAGGTGGGGGAGGCTATGAGATAGTTAACAGCTCCTAGGCGCTCCTGGACCGTGAATGGTCCTTCCCACGACGCTTCCATTTTATGGGCCTGGAGCGCCTTTAAGACCATGACTTGGTCTCCTACTTTGAAGGACCGTTCTCTGGAATGTTTATCATACCAGGCCTTTTGCTCTTCCTGAGCATCCTTTAGGTTTTCTTTAGCAAGGGCTAAAGAGTGTCGGAGGGTGTTTTGTAGGTTGCTTACAAAGTCTAGAATGTTAGTTCCTGGAGAAGGCGTAAACCCCTCCCATTGCTGCTTCACCAACTGTAATGGCCCCTTAACCTCGCGGCCATACACAAGTTCAAATGGGGAAAACCCTAAACTGGGATGTGGAACAGCCCTGTAGGCAAAAAGCAACTGCTGCAACACTAGGTCCCAATCATTGGAGTGTTCATTTATGAATTTACGTATCATGGCCCCCAAAGTTCCATTAAACCTCTCCACCAGACCATTGGTTTGATGGTGATGAGGGGTGGCAACCAAGTGATTCACCCCATGAGCTTCCCACAGGTTTTTCATGTTCCCTGCCAGGAAATTAGTTCCCGAATCTGTAAGGATGTCGGAGGGCCACCCTACCCTGGCAAAAATGTCTGCTAATGCCTGGCACACACTTTTAGCCTTGGTGTTGCTTAAGGGTACAGCTTCCGGCCATCGGGTAGCAAAATCCATGAAAGTCAGTACGTACTGCTTTCCTCTGGGTGTCTTCTTTGGGAAAGGACCCAGAATATCCACAGCTACTCGCTGAAATGGGACCTCAATTATGGGTAGTGGCTGGAGAGGGGCTTTAACCTGGTCTTGGGGCTTTCCCACTCGTTGGCACACCTCACAAGACCGGACATAATTAGCAACGTCCTTGCCCATTCCCTCCCAGTGGAAGGACTTCCCCAACCGGTCTTTGGTTCTGTTCACCCCAGAATGGCCACTGGGATGATCATGGGCTAAGCTCAAGAGCTTTACCCGATACTTAGTGGGAACCACCAACTGTCTTTGAGGATGCCAGTCTTCCTGGTGCCCACCAGAAAGAGTCTCCTTGTATAAAAGTCCTTGTTCTACAACAAACCGGGATCGGTTAGAAGAGCTGAGAGGCGGTGGGGTGCTCCGTGCCGCCGCCCAAGCTTTCTGAAGGCTGTCATCTGCTTCCTGCTCGGCCTGGAACTGTTCCCTTGATGCTGGAGACATCAGTTCCTCCTTGGACTGTGGACTGGGGCTTGGTCCCTCTGGAAGCGATGCAGGTGCGGGGGCTGTTTCCATTGACTGTGAACCGCTGTCCTCTGGTGCACTATGTGGTATTTCAGGCTCTGGCTGAGCCTCCTGGGTAGGGTTATCTGCTACTTCCGCCAGTTCAGGCTCGCTGGTGCCCTCTGGCATTGGAGTTGTAGACGGGTTTGCAAGCGCTGGACTCAGTGCTGGCAATGGTTCTGGTGCTGGTTGCGTTGTCAGTTCCGGTTCCGGGACTGGCTTTGGCTGGGTCTCTGGGATTGGATCCACTACGGCTGTTGCAGTCGTTGGCAGGGGATCCGGTTCCACCACCTGTGTTTGGGTCTCCGGTAACACAGACGGGGCCCTGGTGGACGGCTCAGGAACAGGGATGGGGGTGAAAGCTTGCTTAGCCTGGCTGCGGGTGACTATTCCCACCCTCTTGGCTAGCTTCACATGGTTGGCCAAGTCTTCCCCCAGCAGCATGGGGATGGGATAATTGTCATATACTGCAAAAGTCCACATTCCTGCCCAGCCCTTGTACTGGACATGCAACTGGGCTGTAGGCAAGGTTACAGACTGTGACACGAAGGGTTGAATTGTCACTGTAGCCTCCGGGTTGATGAGTTTGGGGTCCACTAGGGATTGGTGGATAGTTGACACTTGTGCCCCAGTGTCCCTCCAAGCGATAACCTTCTTTCCGCCCACTCTCAAGGTTTCCCTTCGCTCCGAGGGTATGAGAGAGGCATCTGGGTCTGGGGATCTTTGGTGTGATTGGGGTGTAATGAACTGTAATCGGTTAGGGTTCTTGGGGCAGTGAGCCTTTATATGCCCCAGTTCATTACATTTAAAACATCGCCCTGCTAAGGTATCATCGGGGCGATGTTGGTTGATGGAGACTGGTGTGGTGGGGTGAGAAGGCGTCTGGGGTTTCCCTTGGGATGTGGGTGGGG
>NW_020714426.1:0-1385 GCF_002925995.2 Terrapene triunguis | reverse complement strand
GTTGGACGTTCGGTTCCACACTGGCTGTGATTTCTTCCTGGAGTTCTAGGAGAAAACAGAGTTAATAAGACATACTACTGATTATATAAAAACTAACAATATGTTTCATTCCAAGAACAATTGTTAACCAGTTAACTCTGGGAAACTTTCCCGGGAGAGTGCATCAGCCACTTTGTTAGAAGCTCCCGAAATGTGTTGTATTTCAAAATCAAAATCTTGGAGAGCTAAACTCCACCGAAGAAGTTTTTTGTTATTTCCCTTGGCGGTATGAAGCCACTGTAGCGCAGCATGGTCTGTTTGTAGTTGGAAACGCCGTCCCCAAACATATGGGCGTAGCTTTTCCAGCGCGTACACAATGGCGTAGCATTCCTTTTCGCTGATTGACCAGTGACTTTCCCTCTCAGACAGTTTTTTGCTGAGAAACACGACAGGATGGAATTCTTGATCCGGTCCTTCCTGCATTAAAACTGCTCCCACGCCTCGCTCGGAAGCATCTGTGGTTACTAGGAACGGTTTGTCAAAGTCTGGGGCCCTTAGCACAGGGTCAGACATGAGTGTTGCCTTAAGCTGGTTAAAGGCCTTTTGACACTTATCAGTCCACTGAACTGCATTTGGCTGTTTCTTTCTGGTTAGGTCTGTCAGCGGGGCGGCGATTTGGCTGTAGTGTGGTACAAATCGCCTATAATATCCGGCCAAGCCTAAGAAGGATTGGACCTGTTTCTTTGACTTTGGAACCGGCCACTTTTGGATAGCATCCACTTTGGCCTGTAGGGGATTTATAGTTCCTTGACCCACCTGGTGCCCCAGGTACGTCACTCTGTTTTGGCCTATTTGACACTTTTTAGCCTTAACAGTTAGTCCTGCCTGTCGGATGCGCTCGAAGACTTTTCCCAGGTGCTCCAGGTGTTCTGTCCATGAATCAGAAAAAATGGCCACATCATCGAGGTAGGCAACTGCAGATTCTCCCAATCCCGCTAAGAGACCATCTACAAGTCTTTGGAAGGTGGCGGGTGCATTTCGCAACCCGAAAGGGAGTACATTGAATTCGTACACCCCTGCCTGGGTGACGAAGGCTGACCTTTCCTTAGCGGGTTCATCTAGTGGTACTTGCCAGTACCCTTTGGTTAAGTCTAAAGTAGAGATGAATTGGGCATGTCCCAATTTTTCCAATAGCTCATCTGTGCGTGGCATTGGATAGTTGTCAGGACGAGTTACAGCATTTAGCTTACGGTAGTC
Organism: Terrapene triunguis; assembly: GCF_002925995.2. Classification (NCBI taxonomy): domain Eukaryota; kingdom Metazoa; phylum Chordata; order Testudines; family Emydidae; genus Terrapene; species Terrapene triunguis. Next base: position 149 of record NW_020714426.1, on the reverse strand, counting down.
CACGCAAAAGCGTATTTCCCCATCTGGTTTGGGAACTAGAACCACTGGAGATGCCCATGCACTGTTAGAGGGGCGGATTATACCCATCTGTAGCATGTCCTGGATCTCCCTTTGTATAGCAGCTTGGGCATGAGGTGACTCCCGGTAGG
>NW_020714425.1:0-3760 GCF_002925995.2 Terrapene triunguis | reverse complement strand
GTTGGACGTTCGGTTCCACACTGGCTGTGATTTCTTCCTGGAGTTCTGTGTCAATGGAGTGGTATGCCCGTTCGGTCCGTCCTGGAGTGGCTGAGAAAATCGGTGCAAAGCTTGTGCACAGCTCCTTGATCTGCTGTCGCTGCAGACGTCCCAGGGTCGTGGAGAGGTTCACCTCTTCCACGCCACCATTCCTTGTTCCTTCGTAGTAGACACCTGCAGGCCACTCCGCGTCATCTGTTTCCTGGGCTGTAAACTGGCAAACGTTTAATTCTCTGGAATAAAAGGGCTTAAGAGAATTAACATGGTATACCTTAGGCTTTATGTTGGAGGTGGGGGAGGCTATGAGATAGTTAACAGCTCCTAGGCGCTCCTGGACCGTGAATGGTCCTTCCCACGACGCTTCCATTTTATGGGCCTGGAGCGCCTTTAAGACCATGACTTGGTCTCCTACTTTGAAGGACCGTTCTCTGGAATGTTTATCATACCAGGCCTTTTGCTCTTCCTGAGCATCCTTTAGGTTTTCTTTAGCAAGGGCTAAAGAGTGTCGGAGGGTGTTTTGTAGGTTGCTTACAAAGTCTAGAATGTTAGTTCCTGGAGAAGGCGTAAACCCCTCCCATTGCTGCTTCACCAACTGTAATGGCCCCTTAACCTCGCGGCCATACACAAGTTCAAATGGTGAAAACCCTAAACTGGGATGTGGTACAGCCCTGTAGGCAAAAAGCAACTGCTGCAACACTAGGTCCCAATCATTGGAGTGTTCATTTACGAATTTACGTATCATGGCCCCCAAAGTTCCATTAAACCTCTCCACCAGACCATTGGTTTGATGGTGATGAGGGGTGGCAACCAAGTGATTCACCCCATGAGCTTCCCACAGGTTTTTCATGTTCCCTGCCAGGAAATTAGTTCCCGAATCTGTAAGGATGTCGGAGGGCCAACCTACCCTGGCAAAAATGTCTGCTAATGCCTGGCACACACTTTTAGTCTTGGTGTTGCTTAAGGGTACAGCTTCCGGCCATCGGGTAGCAAAATCCATGAAAGTCAGTACGTACTGCTTTCCTCTGGGTGTCTTCTTTGGGAAAGGACCCAGAATATCCACAGCTACTCGCTGAAATGGGACCTCAATTATGGGTAGTGGCTGGAGAGGGGCTTTAACCTGGTCTTGGGGCTTTCCCACTCGTTGGCACACCTCACAAGACCGGACATAATTAGCAACGTCCTTGCCCATTCCCTCCCAGTGGAAGGACTTCCCCAACCGGTCTTTGGTTCTGTTCACCCCAGAATGGCCACTGGGATGATCATGGGCTAAGCTCAAGAGCTTTACCCGATACTTAGTGGGAACCACCAACTGTCTTTGAGGATGCCAGTCTTCCTGGTGCCCACCAGAAAGAGTTTCCTTGTATAAAAGTCCTTGTTCTACAACAAACCGGGATCGGTTAGAAGAGCTGAGAGGCGGTGGGGTGCTCCGTGCCGCCGCCCAAGCTTTCTGAAGGCTGTCATCTGCTTCCTGCTCGGCCTGGAACTGTTCCCTTGATGCTGGAGACATCAGTTCCTCCTTGGACTGTGGACTGGGGCTTGGTCCCTCTGGAAGCGATGCAGGTGCTGGGGCTGTTTCCACTGACCGTGAACCGCTGTCCGCTGGTGCACTATGTGGTATCTCAGGCTCTGGCTGAGCCTCTTGGGTAGGGTTATCTGCTGCTTCCGCCAGTTCAGGCTCGCTGGTGCCCTCTGGCATTGGAGTTGTAGACGGGTTTGCAAGCGCTGGACTCCGTGCCGGCAATGGTTCTGGTGCTGGTTGCGTTGCCAGTTCCGGTTCTGGGACTGGCTTTGGCTGGGTCTCTGGGATTGGATCCACTACGGCTGTTGCAGTCGTTGGCAGGGGATCCGGTTCCACCACCTGTGTTTGGGTCTCCGGTAACACCGACGGGGCTCTGGTGGACGGCTCAGGAACAGGGATGGGGGTGAAAGCTTGCTTAGCCTGGCTGCGGGTGACTATTCCCACCCTCTTGGCTAGCTTCACATGGTTGGCCAAGTCTTCCCCCAGCAGCATGGGGATGGGATAATTGTCATAGACTGCAAAAGTCCACATTCCTGCCCAGCCCTTGTACTGGACATGCAACTGGGCTGTAGGCAAGGTTACAGACTGTGACACGAAGGGTTGAATTGTCACTGTAGCCTCCGGGTTGATGAGTTTGGGGTCCACTAGGGATTGGTGGATAGTTGACACTTGTGCCCCAGTATCCCTCCAAGCGATAACCTTCTTTCCGCCCACTCTCAAGGTTTCCCTTCGCTCCGAGGGTATGAGAGAGGCATCTGGGTCTGGGGATCTTTGGTGTGATTGGGGTGTAATGAACTGTAATCGGTTGGGGTTCTTGGGGCAGTGAGCCTTTATATGCCCCAGTTCATTACATTTAAAACATCGCCCTGCTAAGGTATCACCGGGGCGATGTTGGTTGGTGGAGACTGGTGGGGTGGGGTGAGAAGGCGTCTGGGGTTTCCCTTGGGATGTGGGTGGGGCCTTGGGTTGTCCCCGGTGGTAAGGTTTTGTTTCGGCTTGCCCCTTCTGATATTCGCTCCAACTGCTACTAGCTTTTTTCTTTTCTGTCACCTCCACCCATTTGGCTCCAATCTCCCCCGCCTCGGTTACAGTTTTGGGCTTCCCATCTAGGATGTACCTTTCTATTTCCTCAGGAACACCCTCTAAAAACTGCTCCATTTGCAATAGGAAGGGCAACTCTTCCGTAGATTTAACATTTGCTCCTGATATCCAGGCATCCCAATTTTTTTGAATGTGGTAGGCATGCCGGGTAAATGACACATCTGGTTTCCACCTTAGGGCTCTGAACCGCCGACGGGCATGCTCAGGTGTTAGCCCCATTCTGATTCTGGCCTTGTTTTTAAAAAGTTCATAACTGTTCATGTGTTCCTTAGGCATTTCAGCCGCCACCTCTGCTAAGGGTCCACTGAGCTGCGGTCTCAGCTCTACCATGTACTGGGTTAGAGGGATGTTGTATCCAAGGCAGGCCCTTTCAAAATTTTCTAAGAAGGCCTCAGTATCATCGCCTGCCTTGTAGGTGGGGAATTTCCTGGGATGGGAAGTGGTACCTGGAGAGGAGTTGTTAGGATGGTCTGCTGCATTCTGCCTAGTCCTTGCTGCTTCCAGTTCCATCTCTCTCTTGTGGGCCTCCTGTTTGGCTTTTTCTTCTCTTTCATGGGCCTCCTGTTTGGCTTTTTCTTCTCTTTCATGCTGCTCTGCCTCGAGTTTTTTAATTTCAAGCAGTCTCTGATGTTTTCTCTCGTTTTCTTCTGCTTCTAGTCTGGCCAGTTTTATTTTGTTAGTTAGTTCTTTGGCAGTCATTTTCCTGTTTTCTTGTGCTGGGTCACACCCTCTGCAGTTGACTGAGACTGGGATGTGTACTTAGCTCTGGCTGCTGCTGAGTTAACAGAGACTTTCTAACAAGCTACTCCCGAGGATGTAAAAAGAAAAAAAAAACACTTCAGCCTGTAAATTACATTTACCAGTTAGTCAAAGTTTGCTCCCTTTGAACCCTTCTCTTAACAAAGGACCTCGTTAAAAAAACTTAACACCTCTGCCTTCAGGCAAGGAGAGATAAGATATGCATCTACCTTCAGCTCTGCTCTCCAAGCAGCTAGAAGGAAAAAAAAAATCTCTTACTGGCTTTTGGGTTAAAACGATCTCCACCGCTATGCCTCCATGTCAAGGCTGGATCCCCACTTTGAACTTTAGGGTTCAAATGTA
>NW_020714424.1:0-5080 GCF_002925995.2 Terrapene triunguis | reverse complement strand
GTGTTGGACGTTCGGTTCCACACTGGCTGTGATTTCTTCCTGGAGTTTTAGGAGAAAACAGAGTTAATAAGACATACTACTGATTATATAAAAACTAACAATGTTTCATTCCAAGAACAATTGTTAACCAGTTAACTCTGGGAAACTTTCCCGGGAGAGTGCATCAGCCACTTTGTTAGAAGCTCCCGAAATGTGTTGTATTTCAAAATCAAAATCTTGGAGAGCTAAACTCCACCGAAGAAGTTTTTTGTTATTTCCCTTGGCGGTATGAAGCCACTGTAGCGCAGCATGGTCTGTTTGTAGTTGGAAACGCCGTCCCCAAACATATGGGCGTAGCTTTTCCAGCGCGTACACAATGGCGTAGCATTCCTTTTCGCTGATTGACCAGTGACTTTCCCTCTCAGACAGTTTTTTGCTGAGAAACACGACAGGATGGAATTCTTGATCCGGTCCTTCCTGCATTAAAACTGCTCCCACGCCTCGCTCGGAAGCATCTGTGGTTACTAGGAACGGTTTGTCAAAGTCTGGGGCCCTTAGCACAGGGTCAGACATGAGTGTTGCCTTAAGCTGGTTAAAGGCCTTTTGACACTCATCAGTCCACTGAACTGCATTTGGCTGTTTCTTTCTGGTTAGGTCTGTCAGCGGGGCGGCGATTTGGCTGTAGTGTGGTACAAATCGCCTATAATATCCGGCCAAGCCTAAGAAGGATTGGACCTGTTTCTTTGACTTTGGAACCGGCCACTTTTGGATAGCATCCACTTTGGCCTGTAGGGGATTTATAGTTCCTTGACCCACCTGGTGCCCCAGGTACGTCACTCTGTTTTGGCCTATTTGACACTTTTTAGCCTTAACAGTTAGTCCTGCCTGTCGGATGCGCTCGAAGACTTTTCCCAGGTGCTCCAGGTGTTCTGTCCATGAATCAGAAAAAATGGCCACATCATCGAGGTAGGCAACTGCAGATTCTCCCAATCCCGCTAGGAGACCATCTACAAGTCTTTGGAAGGTGGCGGGTGCATTTCGCAACCCGAAAGGGAGTACATTGAATTCATACACCCCTGCCTGGGTGACGAAGGCTGACCTTTCCTTAGCGGGTTCATCTAGTGGTACTTGCCAGTACCCTTTGGTTAAGTCTAAAGTAGAGATGAATTGGGCATGTCCCAATTTTTCCAATAGCTCATCTGTGCGTGGCATTGGATAGTTGTCAGGACGAGTTACAGCATTTAGCTTACGGTAGTCCACGCAAAAGCGTATTTCCCCATCTGGTTTGGGAACTAGAACCACTGGAGATGCCCATGCACTGGTAGAGGGGCGGATTATACCCATCTGTAGCATGTCCTGGATCTCCCTTTGTATAGCAGTTTGGGCATGAGGTGACTCCCGGTAGGGTGGGGTTCTAATTGGGTGAGCATTACCTGTGTCAATGGAGTGGTATGCCCGTTCGGTCCGTCCTGGAGTGGCTGAGAAAATCGGTGCAAAGCTTGTGCACAGCTCCTTGATCTGCTGTCGCTGCAGACGTCCCAGGGTCGTGGAGAGGTTCACCTCTTCCACGCCACCATTCCTTTTTCCTTCGTAGTAGACACCTGCCGGCCACTCCGCGTCATCTGTTTCCTGGGCTGTAAACTGGCAAACGTTTAATTCTCTGGAATAAAAGGGCTTAAGAGAATTAACATGGTATACCTTAGGCTTTATGTTGGAGGTGGGGGAGGCTATGAGATAGTTAACAGCTCCTAGGCGCTCCTGGACCGTGAATGGTCCTTCCCACGACGCTTCCATTTTATGGGCCTGGAGCGCCTTTAAGACCATGACTTGGTCTCCTACTTTGAAGGACCGTTCTCTGGAATGTTTATCATACCAGGCCTTTTGCTCTTCCTGAGCATCCTTTAGGTTTTCTTTAGCAAGGGCTAAAGAGTGTCGGAGGGTGTTTTGTAGGTTGCTTACAAAGTCTAGAATGTTAGTTCCTGGAGAAGGCGTAAACCCCTCCCATTGCTGCTTCACCAACTGTAATGGCCCCTTAACCTCGCGGCCATACACAAGTTCAAATGGTGAAAACCCTAAACTGGGATGTGGTACAGCCCTGTAGGCAAAAAGCAACTGCTGCAACACTAGGTCCCAATCATTGGAGTGTTCATTTATGAATTTACGTATCATGGCCCCCAAAGTTCCATTAAACCTCTCCACCAGACCATTGGTTTGATGGTGATGAGGGGTGGCAACCAAGTGATTCACCCCATGAGCTTCCCACAGGTTTTTCATGTTCCCTGCCAGGAAATTAGTTCCCGAATCTGTAAGGATGTCGGAGGGCCACCCTACCCTGGCAAAAATGTCTGCTAATGCCTGGCACACACTTTTAGCCTTGGTGTTGCTTAAGGGTACGGCTTCCGGCCATCGGGTAGCAAAATCCATGAAAGTCAGTACGTACTGCTTTCCTCTGGGTGTCTTCTTTGGGAAAGGACCCAGAATATCCACAGCTACTCGCTGAAATGGGACCTCAATTATGGGTAGTGGCTGGAGAGGGGCTTTAACCTGGTCTTGGGGCTTTCCCACTCGTTGGCACACCTCACAAGACCGGACATAATTAGCAACGTCCTTGCCCATTCCCTCCCAGTGGAAGGACTTCCCCAACCGGTCTTTGGTTCTGTTCACCCCAGAATGGCCACTGGGATGATCATGGGCTAAGCTCAAGAGCTTTACCCGATACTTAGTGGGAACCACCAACTGTCTTTGAGGATGCCAGTCTTCCTGGTGCCCACCAGAAAGAGTCTCCTTGTATAAAAGTCCTTGTTCTACAACAAACCGGGATCGGTTAGAAGAGCTGAGAGGCGGTGGGGTGCTCCGTGCCGCCGCCCAAGCTTTCTGAAGGCTGTCATCTGCTTCCTGCTCGGCCTGGAACTGTTCCCTTGATGCTGGAGACATCAGTTCCTCCTTGGACTGTGGACTGGGGCTTGGTCCCTCTGGAAGCGATGCAGGTGCTGGGGCTGTTTCCATTGACTGTGAACCGCTGTCCGCTGGTGCACTATGTGGTATCTCAGGCTCTGGCTGAGCCTCTTGGGTAGGGTTATCTGCTGCTTCCGCCAGTTCAGGCTCGCTGGTGCCCTCTGGCATTGGAGTTGTAGACGGGTTTGCAAGCGCTGGACTCCGTGCCGGCAATGGTTCTGGTGCTGGTTGCGTTGCCAGTTCCGGTTCCGGGACTGGCTTTGGCTGGGTCTCTGGGATTGGATCCACTACGGCTGTTGCAGTCGTTGGCAGGGGATCCGGTTCCACCACCTGTGTTTGGGTCTCCGGTAACACAGACGGGGCCCTGGTGGACGGCTCAGGAACAGGGATGGGGGTGAAAGCTTGCTTAGCCTGGCTGCGGGTGACTATTCCCACCCTCTTGGCTAGCTTCACATGGTTGGCCAAGTCTTCCCCCAGCAGCATGGGGATGGGATAATTGTCATAGACTGCAAAAGTCCACATTCCTGCCCAGCCCTTGTACTGGACATGCAACTGGGCTGTAGGCAAGGTTACAGACTGTGACACGAAGGGTTGAATTGTCACTGTAGCCTCCGGGTTGATGAGTTTGGGGTCCACTAGGGATTGGTGGATAGTTGACACTTGTGCCCCAGTATCCCTCCAAGCGATAACCTTCTTTCCGCCCACTCTCAAGGTTTCCCTTCGCTCCGAGGGTATGAGAGAGGCATCTGGGTCTGGGGATCTTTGGTGTGACTGGGGTGTAATGAACTGTAATCGGTTGGGGTTCTTGGGGCAGTGAGCCTTTATATGCCCCAGTTCATTACATTTAAAACATCGCCCTGCTAAGGTATCACCGGGGCGATGTTGGTTGATGGAGACTGGTGTGGTGGGGTGAGAAGGCGTCTGGGGTTTCCCTTGGGATGTGGGTGGGGCCTTGGGTTGTCCCCGGTGGTAAGGTTTTGTTTCGGCTTGCCCCTTCTGATATTCGCTCCAACTGCTACTAGCTTTTTTCTTTTCTGTCACCTCCACCCATTTGGCTCCAATCTCCCCCGCCTCGGTTACAGTTTTGGGCTTCCCATCTAGGATGTACCTTTCTATTTCCTCAGGAACACCCTCTAAAAACTGCTCCATTTGCAATAGGAAGGGCAACTCTTCCGTAGATTTAACATTTGCTCCTGATATCCAGGCATCCCAATTTTTCCCAATGTGGTAGGCATGTCGGGTAAATGACACATCGGGTTTCCACCTTAGGGCTCTGAACCGCCGACGGGCATGTTCAGGTGTTAGCCCCATTCTGATTCTGGCCTTGTTTTTAAAAAGTTCATAACTGTTCATGTGTTCCTTAGGCATTTCAGCCGCCACCTCTGCTAAGGGTCCACTGAGCTGCGGCCTCAGCTCTACCATGTACTGGGGTGGAGGGATGTTGTATCCAAGGCAGGCCCTTTCAAAATTTTCTAAGAAGGCCTCAGTATCATCGCCTGCCTTGTAGGTAGGGAATTTCCTGGGATGGGAAGTGGTACCTGGAGAGGAGTTGTTAGGATGGTCTGATGCACCCTGCCTAGTCCTTGCTGCTTCCAGTTCCATCTCTTTTTCTTTCAGCTCCATCTCTCTCTTGTGGGCCGCCTCTTTGGCTTTCTCTTCTCTGTCTCTCAGCTCTATCTCTCTCTTGTGGGCCGCCCCTTTGGCTTTCTCTTCTCTGTCTCTCAGCTCTATCTCTTTTTCTTTCAGCTCCATAGCTCTCTTGTGGGCCTCCTCTTTAGCTTTTTCTTCTTTGGTAGTCATTTTCCTGGTTTTCTTGTGCTGGGTCACACCCCTCTGCAGTTGACTGAAATTGGGATGTACTTAGCTCTGGCTGCTGCTGAGTTAACAGAGACTTTCTAACAAGCTACTCCCGAGGATGTAAAAAGAAAAAAAACAATTCAACTTGTAAATTATCTTTACCAGTCAGTCAAAGTTTGCTCCCTTTGAACCCTTCTCTTAACAAAGGACCTCGTTAAAAAAAACTTAACACCTCTGCCTTCAGGCAAGGAGAGATAAGATATGCATCTACCTTCAGCTCTGCTCTCCAAGCAGCTAGAAGGAAAAAAAAATCTCTTACTGGCTTTTGGGTTAAAACGATCTCCACCGC
>NW_020714423.1:0-4888 GCF_002925995.2 Terrapene triunguis | reverse complement strand
GAGAACCTGGATTGATGTCTGGTCCCTCTCAGTCCCCAGAGCGAACCCCCCGTTAAAACAAAGAGCACACACAAAAGCCTTTTTTCCCCCCCCAAGATTTGAAAGTATCTTGTCTCCTTATTGGTCCTTGGGTCAGGTGTCAGCCAGGTTACCCGAGCTTCTTAACCCTTTACAGGTAAAAGGATTTGGAGTCTCTGTACACAGAGAGCTGTTACCCTTCCCTTTATAGTTATGACACGCCCCCCAAATCACAGATAGTGTTGGATGTTCGGTTCCACACTGGCTGTGATTTCTTCCTGGAGTTCTAGGAGAAAACAGAGTTAATAAGACACATGTACCTTTAGACATACTACTGATTATATAAAAACTAACAATATGTTTTATTCCAAGAACAATTGTTAACCAGTTAACTCTGGGAAACTTTCCCGGGAGAGTGCATCAGCCACTTTGTTAGAAGCTCCCGAAATGTGTTGTATTTCAAAATCAAAATCTTGGAGAGCTAAACTCCATCGAAGAAGTTTTTTGTTATTTCCCTTGGCGGTATGAAGCCACTGTAGCGCAGCATGGTCTGTTTGTAGTTGGAAACGCCGTCCCCAAACATATGGGCGTAGCTTTTCCAGCGCGTACACAATGGCGTAGCATTCCTTTTCGCTGATTGACCAGTGACTTTCCCTCTCAGACAGTTTTTTGCTGAGAAACACGACAGGATGGAATTCTTGATCCGGTCCTTCCTGCATTAAAACTGCTCCCACGCCTCTCTCGGAAGCATCTGTGGTTACTAGGAACGGTTTGTCAAAGTCTGGGGCCCTTAGCACAGGGTCAGACATGAGTGTTGCCTTAAGCTGGTTAAAGGCCTTTTGACACTCATCAGTCCACTGAACTGCATTTGGCTGTTTCTTTCTGGTTAGGTCTGTCAGCGGGGCGGCGATTTGGCTGTAGTGTGGTACAAATCGCCTATAATATCCGGCCAAGCCTAAGAAGGATTGGACCTGTTTCTTTGACTTTGGAACCGGCCACTTTTGGATAGCATCCACTTTGGCCTGTAGGGGATTTATAGTTCCTTGACCCACCTGGTGCCCCAGGTACGTCACTCTGTTTTGGCCTATTTGACACTTTTTAGCCTTAACAGTTAGTCCTGCCTGTCGGATGCGCTCGAAGACTTTTTCCAGGTGCTCCAGGTGTTCTGTCCATGAATCAGAAAAAATGGCCACATCATCGAGGTAGGCAACTGCAGATTCTCCCAATCCCACTAGGAGACCATCTACAAGTCTTTGGAAGGTGGCGGGTGCATTTCGCAACCCGAAAGGGAGTACATTGAATTCATACACCCCTGCCTGGGTGACGAAGGCTGACCTTTCCTTAGCGGGTTCATCTAGTGGTACTTGCCAGTACCCTTTGGTTAAGTCTAAAGTAGAGATGAATTGGGCATGTCCCAATTTCTCCAATAGCTCATCTGTGCGTGGCATTGGATAGTTGTCAGGACGAGTTACAGCATTTAGCTTACGGTAGTCCACGCAAAAGCGTATTTCCCCATCTGGTTTGGGAACTAGAACCACTGGAGATGCCCATGCACTGGTAGAGGGGCGGATTATACCCATCTGTAGCATGTCCTGGATCTCCCTTTGTATAGCAGCTTGGGCATGAGGTGACTCCCGGTAGGGTGGGGTTCTAATTGGGTGAGCATTACCTGTGTCAATGGAGTGGTATGCCCGTTCGGTCCGTCCTGGAGTGGCTGAGAAAATCGGTGCAAAGCTTGTGCACAGCTCCTTGATCTGCTGTCGCTGCAGACGTCCCAGGGTCGTGGAGAGGTTCACCTCTTCCACGCCACCATTCCTTTTTCCTTCGTAGTAGACACCTGCAGGCCACTCCGCGTCATCTGTTTCCTGGGCTGTAAACTGGCAAACGTTTAATTCTCTGGAATAAAAGGGCTTAAGAGAATTAACATGGTATACCTTAGGCTTTATGTTGGAGGTGGGGGAGGCTATGAGATAGTTAACAGCTCCTAGGCGCTCCTGGACCGTGAATGGTCCTTCCCACGACGCTTCCATTTTATGGGCCTGGAGCGCCTTTAAGACCATGACTTGGTCTCCTACTTTGAAGGACCGTTCTCTGGAATGTTTATCATACCAGGCCTTTTGCTCTTCCTGAGCATTCTTTAGGTTTTCTTTAGCAAGGGCTAAAGAGTGTCGGAGGGTGTTTTGTAGGTTGCTTACAAAGTCTAGAATGTTAGTTCCTGGAGAAGGCGTAAACCCCTCCCATTGCTGCTTCACCAACTGTAATGGCCCCTTAACCTCGCGGCCATACACAAGTTCAAATGGTGAAAACCCTAAACTGGGATGTGGTACAGCCCTGTAGGCAAAAAGCAACTGCTGCAACACTAGGTCCCAATCATTGGAGTGTTCATTTATGAATTTACGTATCATGGCCCCCAAAGTTCCATTAAACCTCTCCACCAGACCATTGGTTTGATGGTGATGAGGGGTGGCAACCAAGTGATTCACCCCATGAGCTTCCCACAGGTTTTTCATGTTCCCTGCCAGGAAATTAGTTCCCGAATCTGTAAGGATGTCGGAGGGCCACCCTACCCTGGCAAAAATGTCTGCTAATGCCTGGCACACACTTTTAGCCTTGGTGTTGCTTAAGGGTACAGCTTCCGGCCATCGGGTAGCAAAATCCATGAAAGTCAGTACGTACTGCTTTCCTCTGGGTGTCTTCTTTGGGAAAGGACCCAGAATATCCACAGCTACTCGCTGAAATGGGACCTCAATTATGGGTAGTGGCTGGAGAGGGGCTTTAACCTGGTCTTGGGGCTTTCCCACTCGTTGGCACACCTCACAAGACCGGACATAATTAGCAACGTCCTTGCCCATTCCCTCCCAGTGGAAGGACTTCCCCAACCGGTCTTTGGTTCTGTTCACCCCAGAATGGCCACTGGGATGATCATGGGCTAAGCTCAAGAGCTTTACCCGATACTTAGTGGGAACCACCAACTGTCTTTGAGGATGCCAGTCTTCCTGGTGCCCACCAGAAAGAGTTTCCTTGTATAAAAGTCCTTGTTCTACAACAAACCGGGATCGGTTAGAAGAGCTGAGAGGCGGTGGGGTGCTCCGTGCCGCCGCCCAAGCTTTCTGAAGGCTGTCATCTGCTTCCTGCTCGGCCTGGAACTGTTCCCTTGATGCTGGAGACATCAGTTCCTCCTTGGACTGTGGACTGGGGCTTGGTCCCTCTGGAAGCGATGCAGGTGCTGGGGCTGTTTCCACTGACCGTGAACCGCTGTCCGCTGGTGCACTATGTGGTATCTCAGGCTCTGGCTGAGCCTCTTGGGTAGGGTTATCTGCTGCTTCCGCCAGTTCAGGCTCGCTGGTGCCCTCTGGCATTGGAGTTGTAGACGGGTTTGCAAGCGCTGGACTCAGTGCCGGCAATGGTTCTGGTGCTGGTTGCGTTGCCAGTTCCGGTTCCGGGACTGGCTTTGGCTGGGTCTCTGGGATTGGATCCACTACGGCTGTTGCAGTCGTTGGCAGGGGATCCGGTTCCACCACCTGTGTTTGGGTCTCCGGTAACACCGACGGGGCCCTGGTGGACGGCTCAGGAACAGGGATGGGGGTGAAAGCTTGCTTAGCCTGGCTGCGGGTGACTATTCCCACCCTCTTGGCTAGCTTCACATGGTTGGCCAAGTCTTCCCCCAGCAGCATGGGGATGGGATAATTGTCATATACTGCAAAAGTCCACATTCCTGCCCAGCCCTTGTACTGGACATGCAACTGGGCTGTAGGCAAGGTTACAGACTGTGACACGAAGGGTTGAATTGTCACTGTAGCCTCCGGGTTGATGAGTTTGGGGTCCACTAGGGATTGGTGGATAGTTGACACTTGTGCCCCAGTATCCCTCCAAGCGATAACCTTCTTTCCGCCCACTCTCAAGGTTTCCCTTCGCTCCGAGGGTATGAGAGAGGCATCTGGGTCTGGGGATCTTTGGTGTGACTGGGGTGTAATGAACTGTAATCGGTTGGGGTTCTTGGGGCAGTGAGCCTTTATATGCCCCAGTTCATTACATTTAAAACATCGCCCTGCTAAGGTATCACCGGGGCGATGTTGGTTGGTGGAGACTGGTGGGGTGGGGTGAGAAGGCGTCTGGGGTTTCCCTTGGGATGTGGGTGGGGCCTTGGGTTGTCCCCGGTGGTAAGGTTTTGTTTCGGCTTGCCCCTTCTGATATTCGCTCCAACTGCTACTAGCTTTTTTCTTTTCTGTCACCTCCACCCATTTGGCTCCAATCTCCCCCGCCTCGGTTACAGTTTTGGGCTTCCCATCTAGGATGTACCTTTCTATTTCCTCAGGAACACCCTCTAAAAACTGCTCCATTTGCAATAGGAAGGGCAACTCTTCCGTAGATTTAACATTTGCTCCTGATATCCAGGCATCCCAATTTTTCCCAATGTGGTAGGCATGTCGGGTAAATGACACATCGGGTTTCCACCTTAGGGCTCTGAACCGCCGACGGGCATGCTCGGGTGTTAGCCCCATTCTGAGTCTGGCCTTGTTTTTAAAAAGTTCATAACTGTTCATGTGTTCCTTAGGCATTTCAGCCGCCACCTCTGCTAAGGGTCCACTGAGCTGCGGTCTCAGCTCTACCATGTACTGGGGTAGAGGGATGTTGTATCCAAGGCAGGCCCTTTCAAAATTTTCTAAGAAGGCCTCAGTATCATCGCCTGCCTTGTAGGTGGGGAATTTCCTGGGATGGGAAGTGGTACCTGGAGAGGAGTTGTTAGGATGGTCTGATGCATCCTGCCTAGTCCTTGATGCTTCCAGTTCCATCTCTTTTTCTTTCAGCTCCATCTCTCTTTTATGGGCCTCCTGTTTGGCTTTTTCTTCTCTTTCATGGGCCTCCTGTT
>NW_020714422.1:0-1547 GCF_002925995.2 Terrapene triunguis | reverse complement strand
CTCCTTCCCCCTTCCCCGCTGCAGCCCCGAGACCGGAAAATCTCTGTGTCCCTGCTGCAGCCCCGGGACTGCAGTGGGGGGCGAGAGCACCTCCAGCCCCAAGACCATGGTGGGGGGGGAGGTTTTTCAGGGGCCCCCAAATCTGCCACTACCCCTCTCCCCTGGTGGCATGAGGCTTAGCCTCCCCAGCCTCCATTACGCGCCGCCCATGATTGGCCATTAATTTTATCATTCCTAATTTCATCCCTGATTTAGACCAGGTCTACACTATAAACTTACATTGGTATAACTATGTTGCCCAGTGGTGTGAAAAATCCACACCCCTGATCTGGTTCCCCCTGTAGAGAGTGCTATGTTGACGGCAGGGGTTCTCCTGTTGACATAGCTACTGCCTCTCACGGAGGTGAATTAATTACACCAACAGAAGAAGCTGTCCTGCTGGTGTAGCAGCAGCTTCACTGAAGTATTACAGTGGTGCAGCAGTGTAGATCTGCCCTCAGTTGAGAGCCCTGAGCCAGCCAGGGGTGAGTTCCGTGGCTCCCATGACGGGAGAAGGAAAAAAAATGACAAGATAGTCTGGGTCTCATGAGATTTGGAACCATGACAGAAGCCCTGTGCTCAGGGCCACTTCCTGTTTGCTGGTTTCAGGCAGCCAACCACCCTAATCTAGGTCACTGCAGGATATGCTAGTTGCCACTTTGGAGCGGGGAAGGAATTTGTCCCTGTACCACCAGATTGGCTGAGGCTGGTCAGGTTTTCTTCACCTTCCTCACAGGGAAACCTAGGGTTTGGGTTTTAGGCCACCAGAGGGCTGGAATTCTCCTCTGCCAGAGGGCGCAGTTTGGAGCTATGGGAGAGTTGTTGAGCTGTTGCAATTTTTGACAGGTGCTCAGTTCAGGAATTCACTGATTTGGCCTCCAGATCCAAAAAGGTAACATAGTAGGCATTCCGAGGGCATATCCTTATGAAATGCGGGAAATGTGTCTAACCTCTTGGGGGCAAACGTGAACCAGGAGCTGGGCCACTCTTCTTGGAGACCACCCGATCACCACGCTTTACAGAGGTGCTGGCAAGGGGTTAAGGTCCCCTCTTGCCTCAACCTCTGAAATCGGGAGAGATGCTAGTGGGTGAGTGGAGGAACCTCCTAGTGTGATTATGGTTCTTCCTGCCATGGGAGCACCCCGGGAATTGGCAAAGGTTCAATGGGATGCTAGTGGCTGCACTGGGTTATCCTCAACAAGGAATCTTGGATTTAATTTGACTAATAAAGTTGCAGCCTGGTTAGAACACATATCATGTGTGCCTTCTTCTGTGGGGTGAGCGCACCAAATACACCCATGAAGCACCTAAATAATTTATCTGGATCTCCTTGGTTCTAACTCTGTTTGTAGACTCTTATTTCCCCCTTAGTCATCGTTAGCACAGCTGTTTGTACACTTGCAAAGGGCTTTGAAGATGAAAAGTGCTAATTATTATCACACAGGGATTTGTTTATTAGTGTGTTGTTAACATAATGGCGAATATTTGCATCTGATCGGCCTGATTCT
>NW_020714421.1:0-1547 GCF_002925995.2 Terrapene triunguis | reverse complement strand
AGAATCAGGCCGATCAGATGCAAATATTCGCCATTATGTTAACAACACACTAATAAACAAATCCCTGTGTGATAATAATTAGCACTTTTCATCTTCAAAGCCCTTTGCAAGTGTACAAACAGCTGTGCTAACGATGACTAAGGGGGAAATAAGAGTCTACAAACAGAGTTAGAACCAAGGAGATCCAGATAAATTATTTAGGTGCTTCATGGGTGTATTTGGTGCGCTCACCCCACAGAAGAAGGCACACATGATATGTGTTCTAACCAGGCTGCAACTTTATTAGTCAAATTAAATCCAAGATTCCTTGTTGAGGATAACCCAGTGCAGCCACTAGCATCCCATTGAACCTTTGCCAATTCCCGGGGTGCTCCCATGGCAGGAAGAACCATAATCACACTAGGAGGTTCCTCCACTCACCCACTAGCATCTCTCCCGATTTCAGAGGTTGAGGCAAGAGGGGACCTTAACCCCTTGCCAGCACCTCTGTAAAGCGTGGTGATCGGGTGGTCTCCAAGAAGAGTGGCCCAGCTCCTGGTTCACGTTTGCCCCCAAGAGGTTAGACACATTTCCCGCATTTCATAAGGATATGCCCTCGGAATGCCTACTATGTTACCTTTTTGGATCTGGAGGCCAAATCAGTGAATTCCTGAACTGAGCACCTGTCAAAAATTGCAACAGCTCAACAACTCTCCCATAGCTCCAAACTGCGCCCTCTGGCAGAGGAGAATTCCAGCCCTCTGGTGGCCTAAAACCCAAACCCTAGGTTTCCCTGTGAGGAAGGTGAAGAAAACCTGACCAGCCTCAGCCAATCTGGTGGTACAGGGACAAATTCCTTCCCCGCTCCAAAGTGGCAACTAGCATATCCTGCAGTGACCTAGATTAGGGTGGTTGGCTGCCTGAAACCAGCAAACAGGAAGTGGCCCTGAGCACAGGGCTTCTGTCATGGTTCCAAATCTCATGAGACCCAGACTATCTTGTCATTTTTTTTCCTTCTCCCGTCATGGGAGCCACGGAACTCACCCCTGGCTGGCTCAGGGCTCTCAACTGAGGGCAGATCTACACTGCTGCACCACTGTAATACTTCAGTGAAGCTGCTGCTACACCAGCAGGACAGCTTCTTCTGTTGGTGTAATTAATTCACCTCCGTGAGAGGCAGTAGCTATGTCAACAGGAGAACCCCTGCCGTCAACATAGCACTCTCTACAGGGGGAACCAGATCAGGGGTGTGGATTTTTCACACCACTGGGCAACATAGTTATACCAATGTAAGTTTATAGTGTAGACCTGGTCTAAATCAGGGATGAAATTAGGAATGATAAAATTAATGGCCAATCATGGGCGGCGCGTAATGGAGGCTGGGGAGGCTAAGCCTCATGCCACCAGGGGAGAGGGGTAGTGGCAGATTTGGGGGCCCCTGAAAAACCTCCCCCCCCACCATGGTCTTGGGGCTGGAGGTGCTCTCGCCCCCCACTGCAGTCCCGGGGCTGCAGCAGGGACACAGAGATTTTCCGGTCTCGGGGCTGCAGCGGGGAAGGGGGAAGGAG
>NW_020714420.1:0-1591 GCF_002925995.2 Terrapene triunguis | reverse complement strand
AGAATGCTTGATAGAGATCTTGTAGGTGCTTGTCTCTATCTGAGGGATTGGAGCAAATGCAGTTATATCTTAGAGCTTGGCTGTAGACAATGGATCGTGTGGTGTGTCCTGGATGGAAGCTGGAGGCATGTAGGTAAGTGTAGCGGTCAGTAGGTTTCCGGTACAGGGTGGTATTTATGTGACCATCGCTGGAAAGGTTAACAATATTGCTGGGTGGGTTAAGGGAACTACTGTTGTGGCTCCTTGTGGCATGCAGCAGTTTAGATAGTTTAGTGTCCTTTTTCCTTTATACTCTTAGCCCAGCAGAAGAGTCTGTCCTATCTCGGGGCCTCTCCTTTTGTCCCTCCAGACCCACGAACATGATACAGTTCTGTGGTGACCTAGAATCCTACTTTCGACGTCTCCGACTCAAAGAATATTTCCAACATACCTCTGAACAGTATACTAACCCACAGAATCCCCCCTACCAGCACTACAAAAAAAAGGATTCTGCGTGGACTCCTCCGGACGGTCGTAACAACAGACTGGATTTCTACATAGATTGCTTCCGTCAACGTGCAAAGGCTGAAATTGTGGATAAGCAACATCACTTGCCCCATAACCTCAGCCATGCTGAACACAACGCCATCTACAGCCTCAGAAACAACCCTGACATCATTATCAAAAAGGCTGACAAAGGAGGTGCTGTCGTCATCATGAATAAATTGGAATATGACCAAGAGGCTGCTAGACAGCTCTCTAACACCACATTCTACCAGCCATTATCCTCTGATCCCACTGAGGATTACCTAAAGAAACTACACCATCTGCTAAAAAAACTCCCTGACAAAGCACAGGAACAAATCTGTACAGATACATGCCTAGAACCCCGACCAGGGACATTCTATTTGCTACCCAAGATCCATAAACCTGGAAATCCTGGACGCCCCATCATCTCAGGCATTGGCACCCTAACATCAGGCTTGTCTGGTTATGTGGACTCTCTCCTCAGACCCTACGCTACCAGCACTCCCAGCTATCTTCGAGATACTACTGACTTCCTGAGGAAACTACAATCCATCGGTGATCTTCCAGAAAACACCATCCTGGCCACTATGGACGTAGAAGCCCTCTACACCAATATTCCACACAAAGGGAGGATTCTGTGGGTTAGTATGCTGTTCAGAGGTATGTTGGAAATATTCTTTGAGACGTCGAAAGTAGGATTCTAGGTCACCACAGAACTGTATCATGTTCGTGGGTCTGGAGGGACAAAAGGAGAGGCCCCGAGATAGGACAGACTCTTCTGCTGGGCTAAGAGTATAAAGGAAAAAGGACACTAAACTATCTAAACTGCTGCATGCCACAAGGAGCCACAACAGTAGTTCCCTTAACCCACCCAGCAATATTGTTAACCTTTCCAGCGATGGTCACATAAATACCACCCTGTACCGGAAACCTACTGACCGCTACACTTACCTACATGCCTCCAGCTTCCATCCAGGACACACCACACGATCCATTGTCTACAGCCAAGCTCTAAGATATAACTGCATTTGCTCCAATCCCTCAGATAGAGACAAGCACCTACAAGATCTCTATCAAGCATTCT
>NW_020714419.1:0-4554 GCF_002925995.2 Terrapene triunguis | reverse complement strand
TAGGAGAAAACAGAGTTAATAAGACATACTACTGATTATATAAAAACTAACAATGTTTCATTCCAAGAACAATTGTTAACCAGTTAACTCTGGGAAACTTTCCCGGGAGAGTGCATCAGCCACTTTGTTAGAAGCTCCCGAAATGTGTTGTATTTCAAAATCAAAATCTTGGAGAGCTAAACTCCATCGAAGAAGTTTTTTGTTATTTCCCTTGGCGGTATGAAGCCACTGTAGCGCAGCATGGTCTGTTTGTAGTTGGAAACGCCGTCCCCAAACATATGGGCGTAGCTTTTCCAGCGCGTACACAATGGCGTAGCATTCCTTTTCGCTGATTGACCAGTGGCTTTCCCTCTCAGACAGTTTCTTGCTGAGAAACACGACAGGATGGAATTCTTGATCCGGTCCTTCCTGCATTAAAACTGCTCCCACGCCTCTCTCGGAAGCATCTGTGGTTACTAGGAACGGTTTGTCAAAGTCTGGGGCCCTTAGCACAGGGTCAGACATGAGTGTTGCCTTAAGCTGGTTAAAGGCCTTTTGACACTTATCAGTCCACTGAACTGCATTTGGCTGTTTCTTTCTGGTTAGGTCTGTCAGCGGGGCGGCGATTTGGCTGTAGTGTGGTACAAATCGCCTATAATATCCGGCCAAGCCTAAGAAGGATTGGACCTGTTTCTTTGACTTTGGAACCGGCCACTTTTGGATAGCATCCACTTTGGCCTGTAGGGGATTTATAGTTCCTTGACCCACCTGGTGCCCCAGGTACGTCACTCTGTTTTGGCCTATTTGACACTTTTTAGCCTTAACAGTTAGTCCTGCCTGTCGGATGCGCTCGAAGACTTTTCCCAGGTGCTCCAGGTGTTCTGTCCATGAATCAGAAAAAATGGCCACATCATCGAGGTAGGCAACTGCAGATTCTCCCAATCCCGCTAAGAGACCATCTACAAGTCTTTGGAAGGTGGCGGGTGCATTTCGCAACCCGAAAGGGAGTACATTGAATTCGTACACCCCTGCCTGGGTGACGAAGGCTGACCTTTCCTTAGCGGGTTCATCTAGTGGTACTTGCCAGTACCCCTTGGTTAAGTCTAAAGTAGAGATGAATTGGGCATGTCCCAATTTCTCCAATAGCTCATCTGTGCGTGGCATTGGATAGTTGTCAGGACGAGTTACAGCATTTAGCTTACGGTAGTCCACGCAAAAGCGTATTTCCCCATCTGGTTTGGGAACTAGAACCACTGGAGATGCCCATGCACTGGTAGAGGGGCGGATTATACCCATCTGTAGCATGTCCTGGATCTCCCTTTGTATAGCAGCTTGGGCATGAGGTGACTCCCGGTAGGGTGGGGTTCTAATTGGGTGAGCATTACCTGTGTCAATGGAGTGGTATGCCCGTTCGGTCCGTCCTGGAGTGGCTGAGAAAATCGGTGCAAAGCTTGTGCACAGCTCCTTGATCTGCTGTCGCTGCAGACGTCCCAGGGTTGTGGAGAGGTTCACCTCTTCCACGCCACCATTCCTTGTTCCTTCGTAGTAGACACCTGCAGGCCACTCCGCGTCATCTGTTTCCTGGGCTGTAAACTGGCAAACGTTTAATCCTCTGGAATAAAAGGGCTTAAGAGAATTAACATGGTATACCTTAGGCTTTATGTTGGAGGTGGGGGAGGCTATGAGATAGTTAACAGCTCCTAGGCGCTCCTGGACCGTGAATGGTCCTTCCCACGACGCTTCCATTTTATGGGCCTGGAGCGCCTTTAAGACCATGACTTGGTCTCCTACTTTGAAGGACCGTTCTCTGGAATGTTTATCATACCAGGCCTTTTGCTCTTCCTGAGCATCCTTTAGGTTTTCTTTAGCAAGGGCTAAAGAGTGTCGGAGGGTGTTTTGTAGGTTGCTTACAAAGTCTAGAATGTTAGTTCCTGGAGAAGGCGTAAACCCCTCCCATTGCTGCTTCACCAACTGTAATGGCCCCTTAACCTCGCGGCCATACACAAGTTCAAATGGTGAAAACCCTAAACTGGGATGTGGTACAGCCCTGTAGGCAAAAAGCAACTGCTGCAACACTAGGTCCCAATCATTGGAGTGTTCATTTACGAATTTACGTATCATGGCCCCCAAAGTTCCGTTAAACCTCTCCACCAGACCATTGGTTTGATGGTGATGAGGGGTGGCAACCAAGTGATTCACCCCATGAGCTTCCCACAGGGTTTTCATGTTCCCTGCCAGGAAATTAGTTCCCGAATCTGTAAGGATGTCGGAGGGCCACCCTACCCTGGCAAAAATGTCTGCTAATGCCTGGCACACACTTTTAGCCTTGGTGTTGCTTAAGGGTACAGCTTCCGGCCATCGGGTAGCAAAATCCATGAAAGTCAGTACGTACTGCTTTCCTCTGGGTGTCTTCTTTGGGAAAGGACCCAGAATATCCACAGCTACTCGCTGAAATGGGACCTCAATTATGGGTAGTGGCTGGAGAGGGGCTTTAACCTGGTCTTGGGGCTTTCCCACTCGTTGGCACACCTCACAAGACCGGACATAATTAGCAACGTCCTTGCCCATTCCCTCCCAGTGGAAGGACTTCCCCAACCGGTCTTTGGTTCTGTTCACCCCAGAATGGCCACTGGGATGATCATGGGCTAAGCTCAAGAGCTTTACCCGATACTTAGTGGGAACCACCAACTGTCTTTGAGGATGCCAGTCTTCCTGGTGCCCACCAGAAAGAGTTTCCTTGTATAAAAGTCCTTGTTCTACAACAAACCGGGATCGGTTAGAAGAGCTGAGAGGCGGTGGGGTGCTCCGTGCCGCCGCCCAAGCTTTCTGAAGGCTGTCATCTGCTTCCTGCTCGGCCTGGAACTGTTCCCTTGATGCTGGAGACATCAGTTCCTCCTTGGACTGTGGACTGGGGCTTGGTCCCTCTGGAAGCGATGCAGGTGCTGGGGCTGTTTCCACTGACCGTGAACCGCTGTCCGCTGGTGCACTATGTGGTATCTCAGGCTCTGGCTGAGCCTCTTGGGGAGGGTTATCTGCTGCTTCCGCCAGTTCAGGCTCGCTGGTGCCCTCTGGCATTGGAGTTGTAGACGGGTTTGCAAGCGCTGGACTCAGTGCCGGCAATGGTTCTGGTGCTGGTTGCGTTGCCAGTTCCGGTTCCGGGACTGGCTTTGGCTGGGTCTCTGGGATTGGATCCACTACGGCTGTTGCAGTCGTTGGCAGGGGATCCGGTTCCACCACCTGTGTTTGGGTCTCCGGTAACACAGACGGGGCCCTGGTGGACGGCTCAGGAACAGGGATGGGGGTGAAAGCTTGCTTAGCCTGGCTGCGGGTGACTATTCCCACCCTCTTGGCTAGCTTCACATGGTTGGCCAAGTCTTCCCCCAGCAGCATGGGGATGGGATAATTGTCATAGACTGCAAAAGTCCACATTCCTGCCCAGCCCTTGTACTGGACATGCAACTGGGCTGTAGGCAAGGTTACAGACTGTGACACGAAGGGTTGAATTGTCACTGTAGCCTCCGGGTTGATGAGTTTGGGGTCCACTAGGGATTGGTGGATAGTTGACACTTGTGCCCCAGTATCCCTCCAAGCGATAACCTTCTTTCCGCCCACTCTCAAGGTTTCCCTTCGCTCCGAGGGTATGAGAGAGGCATCTGGGTCTGGGGATCTTTGGTGTGATTGGGGTGTAATGAACTGTAATCGGTTAGGGTTCTTGGGGCAGTGAGCCTTTATATGCCCCAGTTCATTACATTTAAAACATCGCCCTGCTAAGGTATCACCGGGGCGATGTTGGTTGGTGGAGACTGGTGGGGTGGGGTGAGAAGGCGTCTGGGGTTTCCCTTGGGATGTGGGTGGGGCCTTGGGTTGTCCCCGGTGGTAAGGTTTTGTTTCGGCTTGCCCCTTCTGATATTCGCTCCAACTGCTACTAGCTTTTTTCTTTTCTGTCACCTCCACCCATTTGGCTCCAATCTCCCCCGCCTCGGTTACAGTTTTGGGCTTCCCATCTAGGATGTACCTTTCTATTTCCTCAGGAACACCCTCTAAAAACTGCTCCATTTGCAATAGGAAGGGCAACTCTTCCGTAGATTTAACATTTGCTCCTGATATCCAGGCATCCCAATTTTTCCCAATGTGGTAGGCATGTCGGGTAAATGACACATCGGGTTTCCACCTTAGGGCTCTGAACCGCCGACGGGCATGCTCAGGTGTTAGCCCCATTCTGATTCTGGCCTTGTTTTTAAAAAGTTCATAACTGTTCATGTGTTCCTTAGGCATTTCAGCCGCCACCTCTGCTAAGGGTCCACTGAGCTGCGGCCTCAGCTCTACCATGTACTGGGGTGGAGGGATGTTGTATCCAAGGCAGGCCCTTTCAAAATTTTCTAAGAAGGCCTCAGTATCATCGCCTGCCTTGTAGGTAGGGAATTTCCTGGGATGGGAAGTGGTACCTGGAGAGGAGTTGTTAGGATGGTCTGATGCACCCTGCCTAGTCCTTGCTGCTTCCAGTTCCATCTCTTTTTCTTTCAGCTCCATCTCTCTCTTGTGGGCCGCCTCTTTGGCTTTCTCTTCTCTGTCTCT
>NW_020714418.1:0-1170 GCF_002925995.2 Terrapene triunguis | reverse complement strand
CCCGTGTTCCCAGGCTTACCCCAGGGTGTAATGCTGGCCCGGGAGGGTAGCCGGCTCTGAGCTGACACAAGACTTGTGGGAAGAGCCAGGGGAACGGTGTCATTGCAGGAACTCACTGCTCTGCTCTTGTGACTCTGACCTTCGGACACAAGCGGGGCCCTGGGGCTCCCGCCGTAAGCCCAGCCCATGGCCAGGCCGGTCTGGGGCCTTGCTCTGCTCAGGGAGGCTGCCCTGATTCCAAGCCCCCGGGGTGGGGTGACGGAGCAGTAGGACGGGAGTGTGGAGACCAGCACTGACCACTGTGACTCTCCAGGAGCGAGGCTGGGCTCCCGCCTGACCCCTCTGCCTTGGTCCTTGCAGAGGCTGCTCCAGGCTCCTCCTCAGTCAGCCCCGGCCTCCGGCTGCAGCTCAGCTCCCTCCACTGACGGGGAGGCCGGGAGAGTCTCTCACTCGGCGCGGGAGGAGGGGGGATGGGTTTTATGCTGTGCGTATGGAGCAGGTCTCCTGGCTCAGCCTGCAACCCCCATGCCTGCAACATCTGCCTGCCCTGCAGCTGGGAGAGGACACTACTGGCCTGGCTGCAGTGGGCCCAGGCCACCGCCCCAGCACCCAGCGGGCCTGGCTGCGGGAGGAGCAGACCAAGAGGCAGGGAGCAGTCTCCCCGCTGGAGCCTGCAGATCACTGCATCTTTGGCGTCTGAGCTTCACTGCAGCGCAGGGAATCCCCCAGGAGATTCGGGGAGAGGACACACAACAGGGGCTCCAGACCAGAGCCCAGGGGAGAGGCGAGGAGCGGCAGAGTGCTGTGGAGAAGCATTGGGAGAGCTCCGCCTACGGATAGCGCTTTCTCTCTTGGACCATCTGCACTCCTCTACCTGTTGCACTTCCAGCCACATGGCCAGCAGCGATTCCCTCGCAGACTCGATGTCATCCTGGCTCCGGAACTGCTGCACCACCACCGAATTGGGCAGGAAGCCGGATGACAGCCTGCGGACGTGGAGATGGGACGACTCCTGAGAGAAGGAAACAAAACGTATCAGAGAGCCGCTCGCTCTCCAGGGGCACGGCAAACCACGGCCCAGGGGAACTGGGCCAGGCCACGCGGCCGGGCTGCAACCACATCCATGGGGGAACCGGGCCAGGCCACGCGGCCAGGCCACAGCCACCATCC
>NW_020714417.1:0-1466 GCF_002925995.2 Terrapene triunguis | reverse complement strand
TCCCAGGCTTACCCCAGGGTGTAATGCTGGCCCGGGGAGGGCAGCCGGCTCTGAGCGGCACGGGGTGGGTGTAGGGTGACACCCGTGTTCCCAGGCTTACCCCAGGGTGTAATGCTGGCCCGGGAGGGCAGCCGGCTGTGAGTGGCACGGGGTGGGTGTAAGGAGACACCCGTGTTCCCAGGCTTACCCCAGGGTGTAATGCTGGCCCGGGAGGGTAGCCGGCTCTGAGCTGACACAAGACTTGTGGGAAGAGCCAGGGGAACGGTGTCATTGCAGGAACTCACTGCTCTGCTCTTGTGACTCTGACCTTCGGACACAAGCGGGGCCCTGGGGCTCCCGCCGTAAGCCCAGCCCATGGCCAGGCCGGTCTGGGGCCTTGCTCTGCTCAGGGAGGCTGCCCTGATTCCAAGCCCCCGGGGTGGGGTGACGGAGCAGCAGGACGGGAGTGTGGAGACCAGCACTGACCACTGTGACTCTCCAGGAGCGAGGCTGGGCTCCCGCCTGACCCCTCTGCCTTGGTCCTTGCAGAGGCTGCTCCAGGCTCCTCCTCAGTCAGCCCCAGCCTCCGGCTGCAGCTCAGCTCCCTCCACTGACGGGGAGGCCGGGAGAGTCTCTCACTTGGCGCGGGAGGAGGGGGGATGGGTTTTATGCTGTGCGTATGGAGCAGGTCTCCTGGCTCAGCCTGCAACCCCCATGCCCACAACATCTGCCTGCCCTGCAGCTGGGAGAGGGCACTACTGGCCTGGCTGCAGTGGGCCCAGGACACCACCCCAGCACCCAGTGGGCCTGGCTGCGGGAGGAGCAGACCAAGAGGCAGGGAGCAGTCTCCCCGCTGGAGCCTGCAGATCACTGCATCTTTGGCGTCTGAGCTTCACTGCAGCGCAGGGAATCCCCCAGGAGATTCGGGGAGAGGACACACAACAGGGGCTCCAGACCGGAGCCCAGGGGAGAGGCGAGGAGCGGCAGAGTGCTGTGGAGAAGCATTGGGAGAGCTCTGCCTAGGGATAGCGCTTTCTCTCTTGGACCATCTGCACTCCTCTACCTGTTGCACTTCCAGCCACATGGCCAGCAGCGATTCCCTCGCAGACTCGATGTCATCCTGGCTCCGGAACTGCTGCACCACCACCGAATTGGGCAGGAAGCCGGATGACAGCCTGCGGACGTGGAGATGGGACGACTCCTGAGAGAAGGAAACAAAACGTATCAGAGAGCCGCTCGCTCTCCAGGGGCACGGCAAACCACGGCCCAGGGGAACTGGGCCAGGCCACGCGGCCGGGCTGCAACCACATCCATGGGGGAACCGGGCCAGGCCACGCGGCCAGGCCACAGCCACCATCCCTGGGGGAACCGGGCCGGGCCACGCGGCCAGGCCGCAACCACATCCATGCAGAAAGTGGACCAGGCCACACGGCCAGGCCACAACCACCATCCACAGGAGAACTGGGCCAGGCCACAGCCACCATCCA
>NW_020714416.1:0-5170 GCF_002925995.2 Terrapene triunguis | reverse complement strand
GTCTCTGTACACAGAGAGCTGTTACCCTTCCCTTCATAGTTATGACACGCCCCCCAAATCACAGATAGTGTTGGACGTTCGGTTCCACACTGGCTGTGATTTCTTCCTGGAGTTCTAGGAGAAAACAGAGTTAATAAGACACATGTACCTTTAGACATACTACTGATTATATAAAAACTAACAATATGTTTCATTCCAAGAACATTTGTTAACCAGTTAACTCTGGGAAACTTTCCCGGGAGAGTGCATCAGCCACTTTGTTAGAAGCTCCCGAAATGTGTTGTATTTCAAAATCAAAATCTTGGAGAGCTAAACTCCACCGAAGAAGTTTTTTGTTATTTCCCTTGGCGGTATGAAGCCACTGTAGCGCAGCATGGTCTGTTTGTAGTTGGAAACGCCGTCCCCAAACATATGGGCGTAGCTTTTCCAGCGTGTACACAATGGCGTAGCATTCCTTTTCGCTGATTGACCAGTGACTTTCCCTCTCAGACAGTTTTTTGCTGAGAAACACGACAGGATGGAATTCTTGATCCGGTCCTTCCTGCATTAAAACTGCTCCCACGCCTCTCTCGGAAGCATCTGTGGTTACTAGGAACGGTTTGTCAAAGTCTGGGGCCCTTAGCACAGGGTCAGACATGAGTGTTGCCTTAAGCTGGTTAAAGGCCTTTTGACACTTATCAGTCCACTGAACTGCATTTGGCTGTTTCTTTCTGGTTAGGTCTGTCAGCGGGGCGGCGATTTGGCTGTAGTGTGGTACAAATCGCCTATAATATCCGGCCAAGCCTAAGAAGGATTGGACCTGTTTCTTTGACTTTGGAACCGGCCACTTTTGGATAGCATCCACTTTGGCCTGTAGGGGATTTATAGTTCCTTGACCCACCTGGTGCCCCAGGTACGTCACTCTGTTTTGGCCTATTTGACACTTTTTAGCCTTAACAGTTAGTCCTGCCTGTCGGATGCGCTCGAAGACTTTTTTCCAGGTGCTCCAGGTGTTCTGTCCATGAATCAGAAAAAATGGCCACATCATCGAGGTAGGCAACTGCAGATTCTCCCAATCCCGCTAAGAGACCATCTACAAGTCTTTGGAAGGTGGCGGGTGCATTTCGCAACCCGAAAGGGAGTACATTGAATTCATACACCCCTGCCTGGGTGACGAAGGCGGACCTTTCCTTAGCGGGTTCATCTAGTGGTACTTGCCAGTACCCTTTGGTTAAGTCTAAAGTAGAGATGAATTGGGCATGTCCCAATTTTTCCAATAGCTCATCTGTGCGTGGCATTGGATAGTTGTCAGGACGAGTTACAGCATTTAGCTTACGGTAGTCCACGCAAAAGCGTATTTCCCCATCTGGTTTGGGAACTAGAACCACTGGAGATGCCCATGCACTGTTAGAGGGGCGGATTATACCCCTCTGTAGCATGTCCTGGATCTCCCTTTGTATAGCCGCTTGGGCATGAGGTGACTCCCGGTAGGGTGGGGTTCTAATTGGGTGAGCATTACCTGTGTCAATGGAGTGGTATGCCCGTTCGGTCCGTCCTGGAGTGGCTGAGAAAATCGGTGCAAAGCTTGTGCACAGCTCCTTGATCTGCTGTCGCTGCAGACGTCCCAGGGTCGTGGAGAGGTTCACCTCTTCCACGCCACCATTCCTTGTTCCTTCGTAGTAGACACCTGCAGGCCACTCCGCGTCATCTGTTTCCTGGGCTGTAAACTGGCAAACGTTTAATCCTCTGGAATAAAAGGGCTTAAGAGAATTAACATGGTATACCTTAGGCTTTATGTTGGAGGTGGGGGAGGCTATGAGATAGTTAACAGCTCCTAGGCGCTCCTGGACCGTGAATGGTCCTTCCCACGACGCTTCCATTTTATGGGCCTGGAGCGCCTTTAAGACCATGACTTGGTCTCCTACTTTGAAGGACCGTTCTCTGGAATGTTTATCATACCAGGCCTTTTGCTCTTCCTGAGCATCCTTTAGGTTTTCTTTAGCAAGGGCTAAAGAGTGTCGGAGGGTGTTTTGTAGGTTGCTTACAAAGTCTAGAATGTTAGTTCCTGGAGAAGGCGTAAACCCCTCCCATTGCTGCTTCACCAACTGTAATGGCCCCTTAACCTCGCGGCCATACACAAGTTCAAATGGTGAAAACCCTAAACTGGGATGTGGTACAGCCCTGTAGGCAAAAAGCAACTGCTGCAACACTAGGTCCCAATCATTGGAGTGTTCATTTATGAATTTACGTATCATGGCCCCCAAAGTTCCATTAAACCTCTCCACCAGACCATTGGTTTGATGGTGATGAGGGGTGGCAACCAAGTGATTCACCCCATGAGCTTCCCACAGGTTTTTCATGTTCCCTGCCAGGAAATTAGTTCCCGAATCTGTAAGGATGTCGGAGGGCCAACCTACCCTGGCAAAAATGTCTGCTAATGCCTGGCACACACTTTTAGCCTTGGTGTTGCTTAAGGGTACAGCTTCCGGCCATCGGGTAGCAAAATCCATGAAAGTCAGTACGTACTGCTTTCCTCTGGGTGTCTTCTTTGGGAAAGGACCCAGAATATCCACAGCTACTCGCTGAAATGGGACCTCAATTATGGGTAGTGGCTGGAGAGGGGCTTTAACCTGGTCTTGGGGCTTTCCCACTCGTTGGCACACCTCACAAGACCGGACATAATTAGCAACGTCCTTGCCCATTCCCTCCCAGTGGAAGGACTTCCCCAACCGGTCTTTGGTTCTGTTCACCCCAGAATGGCCACTGGGATGATCATGGGCTAAGCTCAAGAGCTTTACCCGATACTTAGTGGGAACCACCAACTGTCTTTGAGGATGCCAGTCTTCCTGGTGCCCCCAGAAAGAGTTTCCTTGTATAAAAGTTTGTTGTTCTACAACAAACCGGGATCGGTTAGAAGAGCTGAGAGGCGGTGGGGTGCTCCGTGCCGCCGCCCAAGCTTTCTGAAGGCTGTCATCTGCTTCCTGCTCGGCCTGGAACTGTTCCCTTGATGCTGGAGACATCAGTTCCTCCTTGGACTGTGGACTGGGGCTTGGTCCCTCTGGAAGCGATGCAGGTGCTGGGGCTGTTTTCACTGACCGTGAACCGCTGTCCGCTGGTGCACTATGTGGTATCTCAGGCTCTGGCTGAGCCTCTTGGGGAGGGTTATCTGCTGCTTCCGCCAGTTCAGGCTCGCTGGTGCCCTCTGGCATTGGAGTTGTAGACGGGTTTGCAAGCGCTGGACTCCGTGCCGGCAATGGTTCTGGTGCTGGTTGCGTTGCCAGTTCCGGTTCCGGGACTGGCTTTGGCTGGGTCTCTGGGATTGGATCCACTACGGCTGTTGCAGTCGTTGGCAGGGGATCCGGTTCCACCACCTGTGTTTGGGTCTCCGGTAACACAGACGGGGCCCTGGTGGACGGCTCAGGAACAGGGATGGGGGTGGAAGCTTGCTTAGCCTGGCTGCGGGTGACTATTCCCACCCTCTTGGCTAGCTTCACATGGTTGGCCAAGTCTTCCCCCAGCAGCATGGGGATGGGATAATTGTCATAGACTGCAAAAGTCCACATTCCTGCCCAGCCCTTGTACTGGACATGCAACTGGGCTGTAGGCAAGGTTACAGACTGTGACACGAAGGGTTGAATTGTCACTGTAGCCTCCGGGTTGATGAGTTTGGGGTCCACTAGGGATTGGTGGATAGTTGACACTTGTGCCCCAGTGTCCCTCCAAGCGATAACCTTCTTTCCGCCCACTCTCAAGGTTTCCCTTCGCTCCGAGGGTATGAGAGAGGCATCTGGGTCTGGGGATCTTTGGTGTGATTGGGGTGTAATGAACTGTAATCGGTTAGGGTTCTTGGGGAAGTGAGCCTTTATATGCCCCAGTTCATTACATTTAAAACATCGCCCTGCTAAGGTATCACCGGGGCGATGTTGGTTGATGGAGACTGGTGTGGTGGGGTGAGAAGGCGTCTGGGGTTTCCCTTGGGATGTGGGTGGGGCCTTGGGTTGTCCCCGGTGGTAAGGTTTTGTTTCGGCTTGCCCCTTCTGATATTCGCTCCAACTGCTACTAGCTTTTTTCTTTTCTGTCACCTCCACCCATTTGGCTCCAATCTCCCCCGCCTCGGTTACAGTTTTGGGCTTCCCATCTAGGATGTACCTTTCTATTTCCTCAGGAACACCCTCTAAAAACTGCTCCATTTGCAATAGGAAGGGCAACTCTTCCGTAGATTTAACATTTGCTCCTGATATCCAGGCATCCCAATTTTTCCCAATGTGGTAGGCATGTCGGGTAAATGACACATCGGGTTTCCACCTTAGGGCTCTGAACCGCCGACGGGCATGCTCAGGTGTTAGCCCCATTCTGATTCTGGCCTTGTTTTTAAAAAGTTCATAACTGTTCATGTGTTCCTTAGGCATTTCAGCCGCCACCTCTGCTAAGGGTCCACTGAGCTGCGGTCTCAGCTCTACCATGTACTGGGGTGGAGGGATGTTGTATCCAAGGCAGGCCCTTTCAAAATTTTCTAAGAAGGCCTCAGTATCATCGCCTGCCTTGTAGGTAGGGAATTTCCTGGGATGGGAAGTGGTACCTGGAGAGGAGTTGTTAGGATGGTCTGACGCACCCTGCCTAGTCCTTGCTGCTTCCAGTTCCATCTCTTTTTCTTTCAGCTCCATCTCTCTCTTGTGGGCCGCCTCTTTGGCTTTCTCTTCTCTGTCTCTCAGCTCTATCTCTTTTTCTTTCAGCTCCATAGCTCTCTTGTGGGCCTCCTCTTTAGCTTTTTCTTCTTTGGTAGTCATTTTCCTGGTTTTCTTGTGCTGGGTCACACCCCTCTGCAGTTGACTGAAATTGGGATGTACTTAGCTCTGGCTGCTGCTGAGTTAACAGAGACTTTCTAACAAGCTACTCCCGAGGATGTAAAAAGAAAAAAAAACAATTCAACTTGTAAATTATCTTTACCAGTCAGTCAAAGTTTGCTCCCTTTGAACCCTTCTCTTAACAAAGGACCTCGTTAAAAAAAACTTAACACCTCTGCCTTCAGGCAAGGAGAGATAAGATATGCATCTACCTTCAGCTCTGCTTTCCAAGCAGCTAGAAGGAAAAAAAAATCTCTTACTGACTTTGGGTTTAAAATGTATCCCACCGCTATGCCACCATGTCAAGGCTGGATCCCCACTTTGAACTTTAGGGTTCAAATGTAGGG
>NW_020714415.1:0-4165 GCF_002925995.2 Terrapene triunguis | reverse complement strand
GAGCACTGCTTTACCGCATTATATCCGAATTTGTGTTAGATCAGGTCGCATTATATCGAGGAAGAGGTGTATTACCTGTATTTTAACAGGCATCCTACTTTTCCCATACCACAAAGTAGTAGCTACATTTTTAGAAGATAGAAAGGGAGCACACATTCCACAAATGTAATATTTCTTAACCTGTTATCTCAAGGATATGCCTGCGTATTCTCCCCCAAACACCAGAGTATTGGTAATACAGCTTGATGCACTAAGTGAGACATTGTATGTTGTGGGGATTATGTGCCCAGGGTCACATGCCCCCTCCCTCTTTTAGTTTACAACCAAACATTCAGTTTCCCTTCCCTGTACTAAATAAAAATACAGCTAACAGGGGAAGAAATTTAACTGCTCCCATACACTGTAAATTACTGCACCAAAAAAACACAATTCAATTGAACAAGTGACTCTTCTATATTAACTTCATACTTCATGTTCATGCACTCAGTGTTTGAGCTTATAGAAGGTGTTGGGGGTCGGGAAGGGGATGAAGTAGTTGAGGGGGGTTTCAGAGCAAGTGGGGATGAGGAATGAGACTGGGGAAGTAGAGAGACAAAGGGAGGGCCTGGGGGGAGAGCAAGGTAGGGGACATGGAAAAAGGGGCAAACAGGGGCAGGGTGAGAGGGAGGAAGTAGGAGGTGATAGGAAGGCCAGAAATCACTGCGTGTAAATAAGCAACCGTCATGGGTCGTCTCCTCTGCTCTGTTGGCCTATAGGGTGTAAAACAAACATTGCTCAGCTCCTGTGCAGCTTTCCATGATGTCTTGAAGGGAGAAGAACCCTCTCTTGCATTTCTAGCACATGGAATGTCAGGCTGCCGGGCTTTGAAGATCCCCAGCAATAAGGCACACTGACACAGCAGGGTCTCCCCCTGGCACCAATTTTTAAAAAATGGAATTAAAGCGCTCGCATTTTTACAGAGCAACAGGGAGCTGTCCTTCCCCCCCCCCTCCCCCCGGGGTATGTTTTTGCCGAGCTAACACACAGGCCTTGTATAATCACAAACAAATGGTTCATGCTGATCTGTCCATTTAGGGATGTTGTCAAATGTTTCATTAATTTCCCAGCACACATACATGAGCAATAGCACTTAATATTGCTAATACACAATCTAAATAAATCTTTTCCACAGTCAGTTCACTGCCATTTGGGATGAGGTGTTCCCTTAGCTTCCCCACTAGGGTGATTCACATCCAGCTGTTTGATGAGAATTGGTACACATGTCCCAAAAGTTAATAAGGCATAAGCTTGGAGCAGAAGAGATAACACAGATAAGTAAATTAGTTAGGCCAGGTCTACACTACAGACTTATAGTGGTAGAACTACATCAATCAGGAATGTGAAAAATCCACAGCCCTGAGCGACATTGTTTTAGCAACCTAAGCCCTGGTGTAGACAGTGCTATGTTGGCAGGAGAGCCTCTCGCAGAAGTGGATTAACTATGTCAATGGGAGAAGTCCTCTCATCAGCATAGGAGCGTCTTCATTTAAGCACTACAGCAACGCGTCGATGCCACGCTTTAAATGTAGACCTGCCCTTAGTCACAATAACTGGATAAGTCCATAAGTGCAAGTAGGGCAGACATAACTGGCAAGTAAACTTGATATAAAACAGAACAGGAACTTAATTCACTGCTGGCTATTTAAAAAATGTTGTGATTCTTGTGGCTTTTCAAACGGATGCATTTCCTCACCAACACTGAGATGAGACTGAGCTGGTAACATACAATATTTCAGTCTCTGCTGCCTGGCAAATTCGCTTGCTCTTCTAAAAGCTGATCTCCCTTTAACTACATCTTTTGCAAACTCTCAAAACATCATTTTCTTGTTTTGTTTTCTTTTTTTTTGCACAAGCTAGATGCATTATTTTTTCTCTTACATTCAATTTGAGAAATTTGACAATCAGTGCACATGGTTTGGCATTTGAGGCTTGGTTAGGTGCCAGGGATTGATGTGCTCTCTCTAAATCAAATTTAAAATCATTCAGCAGGCAGAGCACTTCTGAAAGGAACTGGGTAACAAATTCTAGGGGGTTGCCTTTCTCTGTGCTCCTTCAGGTACAACAATAAATCTCAAATTATTGTGGCGAGACCTTCCCTAGAGGTCTGCCCCCTTAGCTTTAAGAGCAGATAAGTCTGTGAGGCTTCTTTGCACCTGGGCAGAAAGCCCTAGTACCTGATCTTCCACCGATGATATTCTCTCTTCTGCATCATTCACCTGTCCTGTTAGCACTAGCAGAGAGGAGTTAATTGGGGTAACAGTCAATTGTATTGTGGAGACAAAGTGGGAGAGGTAATAGTTTCTTTTATTGTACCAACCTCTGTTGGTGAGAGAAACAAGTTTTCAAGCTTTACACAGAGCTCTTCTTCAGATATTGTGGCCTTGATATTTACTGTGTCTGCAGGAACTTTCTCCAGCACAGCCATCATAGACACAGTGCCCTGAGCAGCAACCATCTTGTTCAGATGGTCAGGGGCCTCTGTTCTCCTTGTTTTTTGGCTACTTGTGGCGCTCCCTGTAGACAGATCTTTGCCTTCTGACATTCCAGCGATTTTGGGGTACCTGTTCCTTTATTGGGGGAGGGTTGGTCAGAGGCCCTGGATGGAAATGGATGTTAGGAGATGGCTGTGGAGCAAAAAGGATGTGCTTTTCTGTGATGCACAGCGCTCCCTGAGGTCCAGTGACAATTTTAAAATAAAAACAACAACTTTCTTTTAAACTTTTATTATTCAATAATATGCCCCAATCCTGCAAGCCACTCCATGCAGGCAGATCCCTATACACACATGCTTCCTCACTGACATCAGTGGGGCTCTGCATTGAGTGCAGGGGTCTACCTGGACAGAGCAGTTTACAGGGTTGGGACTGTCGTGGAAAAAGTCACCCACGCATTGATTTCAGTTCACAGACTCAAGCCTGAGGCCAGTTTATTGCAATACATACCAACGCGTTGGGGGTTGCAGTCAGAAACTACACCCCCGATCACAGCTCGCAGACTGCTTTTATTCTTACAAACCGCAAACATAGTACAACACTGGTCTACAATTTTTGAGAAGTCGTCTGCTTCAGAGATAAAATGTGCTATTTATTATGTATTTTGATGTGCTGAATTCAAATATGACAATTAAAACAACTGATTGGCTACTGTTTCTAAGATATTTAAGTTTTTACATTTTATGTCTATGTATATTGTGTAGATAGTAGAGTTTTAATCATAAATTGTAAACCTAGGTCTTTTCATGTGTTTATGGTTGCTTTACATGATAATATTTCACCTGTCCTGTTTATGTAACACTTTAAAAATCAGCAAAAGGGTTATATAAATAAAATTTATTATGAAACAAAAGGCAAAAAACTATTATGTACATAGTTTAGTCCTATTCAGTGTCTACTCGGCGCTTCTTGGCTTGACTCTTGTATTCATTAAATGGAGCATCTCTTGTCACTGTCCAGCAATAGTCTGCAAGCATTGATGGGCTCCATTTGCCCTGATAGCGTTTCTCCATTGTTGCAATGTCCTGGTGAAATCGCTCGCCGTGCTCGTCGCTCACTGCTCCGCAGTTCGGTGGAAAAAAATCTAGATGAGAGTGCAAAAAATGTATCTTTAGTGACATGTTGCAACCAAGGCTTTTGTATGCCTTGAGGAGGTTTTCCACCAACAACCTGTAGTTGTCTGCCTTGTTGTTTCCGAGAAAATTTATTGCCACTAACTGGAAGGCTTTCCATGCCGTCTTTTCCTTGCCACGCAGTGCATGGTCAAATGCATCATCTCGAAGAAGTTCACGAATCTGAGGACCAACAAAGACACCTTCCTTTATCTTAGCTTCACTTAACCTTGGAAATTTTCCACGGAGGTACTTGAAAGCTGCTTGTGTTTTGTCAATGGCCTTGACAAAGTTCTTCATCAGACCCAGCTTGATGTGTAAGGGTGGTAACAAAATCTTCCTTGATTCAACAAGTGGTGGATGCTGAACACTTTTCCTCCCAGGCTCCAATGACTGTCGGAGTGGCCAATCTTTCTTGATGTAGTGGGAATCTCTTGCACGACTATCCCATTCGCAGAGAAAACAGCAGTACTTTGTGTATCCAGTCTGCAGACCAAGCAAGAGAGCAACAACCTTCAAATC
>NW_020714414.1:0-1002 GCF_002925995.2 Terrapene triunguis | reverse complement strand
CACACTTTAAAATCCAGTTTCACCAAGTACAAAAATCTCTTGGGTCTTCTGTTAAAACTTGTAAGCTATTGTCTGTAGAAACCATTGATTAGATCTATCCTGTGAAAGATACTTTACTACTATGTAAAACTTACAAACAAGTTAACTGACTTTGTTCTTGAAGTAATTGATACAATGTAAACAAACACTGTAAGCTGTTAAGTGACTTTCACTTCATTCAAGGGCTCCTAGGACAGACCCCCCCAACACCCTCTGTGATTAAAGGGCCGGGAGTCTCAAATGAATTAGCACACACTCTGAAAGTGGTGGAGACAGTAAATTAAAATATGGTTAAGGTATGGAATGTATGCTAATGAATGCTTGATATACATGGATGGTTAGGGAGGTGCCAGCCTAGAAAGAAAGTATCCATCGGCCGAAGAATGTGTCAAGTGGATAACCAGAAACCCCCGGAGGGTAAACTGAGATCCACCCCATCACCTGGAAGGATGAGAAACACAAACTTCGGACAATGTGGAGCCACCAGGAATGTGCCACTTTGGACAGGAATGTGTGCCATCTGCTGATTAAGTCAGCAACAGCAGGATGAAACAGCTCCCATAAACTAACATAGGAATTAATTCCTATAAAAATGGACTCTAAAGACTGATGACTTTGAGTCTCTCTGCCAGCCTCCAGGAGCATCAGATGCATCTGACACAGACTCTGCTCCATCCTCATGACCAAGCTACCTGGCCAGTAACTTGGCATGAGCAACTTCTAGGCTGGTAACTATAACACCTATACAGAACTTAAATGAATGATTGTGTGAATGAATCTCTCTCTCTCTCTCTCCCTCTATATATATATATATATGTATGTGTGTGTGTATAAGTAATAAGTAGTCAAACAACGTTGTTTACTTTTATCTTTTGCTTTATCATTATATTTACAATAAATGTGGCATCTTTGCCTTATCCCTCTTAATAAGATCCTGCTGGTTTTTATTTTATTGGTATAACA
>NW_020714413.1:0-1131 GCF_002925995.2 Terrapene triunguis | reverse complement strand
ATTCATTCACACAATCATTCATTCAAGTTCTGTATAGGTGTTATAGTTACCAGCCTAGAAGTTGCTCATGCCAAGTTACTGGCCAGGTAGCTTGGTCATGAGGATGGAGCAGAGTCTGTGTCAGATGCATCTGATGCTCCTGGAGGCTGGCAGAGAGACTCAAAGTCATCAGTCTTTAGAGTCCATTTTTATAGGAATTAATTCCTATGTTAGTTTATGGGAGCTGTTTCATCCTGCTGTTGCTGACTCAATCAGCAGATGGCACATTCCTGTCCAAAGTGGCACATTCCTGGTGGCTCCACATTGTCCAAAGTTTGTGTTTCTCATCCTTCCAGGTGATGGGGTGGATTCCAGTTTACCCTCCGGGGGTTTCTGGTTATCCACTTGACACATTCTTCGGACGATGGATACTTTCTTTCTAGGCTGGCACCTCCCTAACCATCCATGTATATCAAGCATTCATCAGCATACATTCCATACCTTAACCATATTTTAATTTACTGTCTCCACCACTTTCAGAGTGTGTGCTAATTCATTTGAGGCTCCCGGCCCTTTAATCACAGAGGGTGGGGGGGGGGGTCTGTCCTAGGAGCCCTTGAATGAAGTGAAAGTCACTTAACAGCTTACAGTGTTTGTTTACATTGTATCAATTACTTCAAGAACAAAGTCAGTTAACTTGTTTGTAAGTTTTACATAGTAGTAAAGTATCTTTCACAGGATAGATCTAATCAATGGTTTCTACAGACAATAACTTACAAGTTTTAACAGAAGACCCAAGAGATTTTTGTACTTGGTGAAACTGGATTTTAAAGTGTGGGGGACAAATTATGAGGGGGTCACTGTCACTTGGGGGAATCACTGTTAGTACCTTCTTTAATATCCCTACATAATCCCCCTTTTGACACTACGATATTTATATAATCGTTAGTGTCACTTTCTTTTTAACCTGTTTAAGAGAAGGTACTGTGAGGCAACAACATTCATCTACTGGGGGGTTGCTAACACTTCCATCTTCCCAAAATACTTCCTCCCACGAGTGGATACATACACATTGTCCATTGTACAATACTTTGGTGTCATTATCCAATTCATCCCACATACATGATCCCAATGAAATATTTTTACTACAAG
>NW_020714412.1:0-3485 GCF_002925995.2 Terrapene triunguis | reverse complement strand
TGTGTGTATAAGTAATAAGTAGTCAAACAACGTTGTTTACTTTTATCTTTTGCTTTATCATTATATTTACAATAAATGTGGCATCTTTGCCTTATCCCTCTTAATAAGATCCTGCTGGTTT
Source organism: Terrapene triunguis (assembly GCF_002925995.2). Lineage (NCBI taxonomy): Eukaryota > Metazoa > Chordata > Testudines > Emydidae > Terrapene > Terrapene triunguis. Next base: position 3,364 of record NW_020714412.1, on the reverse strand, counting down.
TTATTTTATTGGTATAACATTTTGGTGGAGAATTGCGAAAGGGGGATTATTGGTAAGAAAGCCTCAGGTATTGTAAATATTGGTGTGCACACAGCCGGCTCTATAGAGAGCGGTTCTATTTTTGGTTAACCAAAGCCTACTGACCTCCAGAGGGTAGAGGCTTCATAAAAGAGCTCATAGAAACTTTACGCTACAATTAATCTTATCCAAAGTGTTCACTGAGAAATCAGGGGTAACAAGAGCCTATAGGGCAAGGTAAAGCTGCTCGCTGAACGAGATCAGGGGTAGCAGGATAAGATAATTTAGGCTGTGTCACTCGCTGCAAGGGTTCAGGGGTGACAAAGGAAACTATACACGTGTTAAAAATGTTTAAGAAAAGACAAGGGAGAACAGTCTTAGAGGGAGGAATGGAGTTTGAAGGAGCTCCAACCTCACCTTTTGTAAAACAAATAACACCCTTTAAACAAATCCTTCAGAGATATGGGCACAGTCCTTGGACTGAACAAGCCCTTGCAGATGCTTGCTCTATTTCGGATCTAGAGGATAGATTGGCCCAATATATCCTCCTATGTAAACCCCCAAATGCAGCAAAAAGAGATGCTGCAGGGATCTGGCTGCTGTGGGAGGCTTGTAATGACAGCTACCTCCGCCTAACAGCCTGTACAGAGGAAAACTTACTGTTTCTCGCTCTGATCCTGGGAAGGATTTTTATATTGGTGTATGAACCCTCAGTGGTAGAAGCTTGAGCAATACAGAGGGAAGCTTAGCGTCTCTCCCTCTGGCCCAGAGTGGGTTAAAATCATAAGATACAAATCTTGTTTTGTTAAACCAAACTCTGAAGAACATAGAAGTTTGGGCAGTGTAGTGTGGTGGTTTTTTTTTGTTTGTTTTTGTTTTTGTTTTTTTGTGAGTGATATTGTGGTCATTTCACAATTTTGAAAGAAATGTTTAAGGAAAGGGACCAGGAAGGGTGGGGGCTGGTTAAGAAGCCCACCCTCCTTGCTAAATTGGTAGTGGAACAAAGCCTGTGCCCATGGAAAGGAAAGGTTCATTGGAAAAAGCAGGATCAGGCCCAGACAAGCAGGCAAGCAACAGATAGAGAAACTGGAAAACAGGTTGGAAGCCCTAAGGGCATAGAAGCAGGAAAAGAAGGTATTAGAAGCAGTCCGCGTCCCAGGAAGAATTCAAAGACAGGAACTGGTGAACATAGCTCATCAGTTCATGCATGAAGGAGTGGAAGGGATGCTGGGAAGGTTAAAGCAAGTGGCAGAATGGAAGGGGATGAGAGATGATGTGGATACATGGGTCAGGAATTGTATACAGTGTGCCAAAGATAAAGCTCGTCCTCCACACCAGCCTCAGATGCTACATCAAAAAAGGCTGGGACCCTGGCATAGAATCCAAATTGACTTCAGGAAAGACCGTGAAAAGTTAACTCTACAGAGGCTGGAGAAAATTAAGCAGTTAAACTTTGTGAAAATGTTAAAAAGTACCATGTTAAAGAGAAAAGGAATTCTTGGTTTCTTTGCAGCCATTCTGAAGGAAAAATGGTCCCTTTTCCAAAGGAATGTCTGTAAATAATCCAGGTATTTGAAATCATTTGACTATGGACAATTTAGTCAAATTTGTTAAAAACATGAGGAGGTTCTATTGGAATTTAACTGACCCAAATGTATGAAGGGAATATAATCTATGTACAGCTATGTAAAAACAGCAATGTAGAAGAGATGTTAAGAAAAAGAAAATGTGTATGTATCTTTGATTCAAAGTTGCAAAACTGACAAACCTTTTTGCAAGACACAGGTAATCAGTGTTGGCTGACTTTTGGGATTTGGCATTTAACCCTTAAGGGGTAACTCGGTGCTTTACAAAATTTATAGAACCAAAGTTGTGACTGAAGCAGGGCAGTCAAAATCAGAAAAATAGGGAAAGATTCTGAACTCTTCTTGTTTGTTTGTTTTGTTGTTTTTGTGTGTGTAACAAAATAGCAGATGAGAGCTGTGGTAAAAGAATAAGAAATTAACAGTGCCCCTCTGAAGCAACAGCAGGGGTGAGGTGCACAAAACAAAAAGAAGCCCTGCTAGAAACACTGAGCCTTAAGATGGCTCTGTGTAATCAGACTGTCACTTTGACAAGGGTACATGAAAACTCTGTAAAAACAAAAGGAAGCAGCTGCAGTTTGGCTTCTATGGAAGACCTGTAACAAGGTATTCCTTCAATTGGCTAAATGCAAAAATAAAAAACTGCACCAAGATTTACAAGCCTCTGCTGCAAAAGCAGAGAAATAAAATGTATGTATGTCCATTAATACCCAAATCCAGTTAAATGTCCTTAAGTTTGGGTACAGAGAGTTAAAACAGCACTCTCAAATCTTACAGCAATAGTATCAGAAGAAGGAACATTTAAGACCCCAGAAGGGGCAGATTTTTGGGACCCCTCTGGAGATTGGGAAGGGAGATATTTGGGTAAATTCCTCCTCCCAGGGCCAGAATGCCATTGCAACAGTAACAACAGTGCCTGCTTCTGCCTCAGACCTCCAGGCTATGGCAAAATGGCTGGAGATTTTAAAACAGAATTTTTTTTTTTCTAGATGGAGTGTTAACGCCCTTTTACTGAGAGAAAGGAAGGATTTACACTCACAAGAAATGCACAACTTAATTAGCATTTGTGCAGCCCCAAGTACTGAACACACTGTGGCAGAGACTAAGCAGGTTCTGCCATGGTGAAAGCACTGTGCTAATTTGTTTCCAAGCTTTTATCTTTCAGGCTCTAAACCAGAACATCAGGAGAGCTGGTACCAGCTGAAAAGTTACACAAATACCATGGTTATAGTGTCGTGACAAAGTCTGTTTTCAGTGTTCTGTGTTGTGTTGCATGTTCTGTGTCTGTCTCTAGTGGTGTCCTGTGCTAGCATTGGGTCCAGAGAAAGAGGGGATACTACACTAGACAGGACAAATGTCTTTTCTTCTCTCTACTTCCCCCATGTCCATCCAACTTATCAATCACCACTTGTGTCCAAAAGACTTTGGTCCCCAGTGCATCAGGTTTATTTTTTGTTAGGTTCTCTAATAAGCATTTTGTTATTAGGTTTTATTATTGATACTGGTACTCCTACAAATCTTATTTCTTGTGTGTATTTAAGGGTTAGGGTTGACATTTATTGTTTGATGGCTATTGCAGTATCAAACTTGGGCCTCATTTTGTTAGTCAATGTACCCAATTATTGTAATGGTAATGGTTTTATTGTATTCCCAATTATTATGATTGTGATCGTTTGCATTTCTGTTTATATTATATCTGGTGTTTAGTCAATTGTAATAATTTTAGTTATACTCACCTGGTTATAATTGTTTGGTTTGTTTAC
>NW_020714411.1:0-3485 GCF_002925995.2 Terrapene triunguis | reverse complement strand
GTAAACAAACCAAACAATTATAACCAGGTGAGTATAACTAAAATTATTACAATTGACTAAACACCAGATATAATATAAACAGAAATGCAAACGATCACAATCATAATAATTGGGAATACAATAAAACCATTACCATTACAATAATTGGGTACATTGACTAACAAAATGAGGCCCAAGTTTGATACTGCAATAGCCATCAAACAATAAATGTCAACCCTAACCCTTAAATACACACAAGAAATAAGATTTGTAGGAGTACCAGTATCAATAATAAAACCTAATAACAAAATGCTTATTAGAGAACCTAACAAAAAATAAACCTGATGCACTGGGGACCAAAGTCTTTTGGACACAAGTGGTGATTGATAAGTTGGATGGACATGGGGGAAGTAGAGAGAAGAAAAGACATTTGTCCTGTCTAGTGTAGTATCCCCTCTTTCTCTGGACCCAATGCTAGCACAGGACACCACTAGAGACAGACACAGAACATGCAACACAACACAGAACACTGAAAACAGACTTTGTCACGACACTATAACCATGGTATTTGTGTAACTTTTCAGCTGGTACCAGCTCTCCTGATGTTCTGGTTTAGAGCCTGAAAGATAAAAGCTTGGAAACAAATTAGCACAGTGCTTTCACCATGGCAGAACCTGCTTAGTCTCTGCCACAGTGTGTTCAGTACTTGGGGCTGCACAAATGCTAATTAAGTTGTGCATTTCTTGTGAGTGTAAATCCTTCCTTTCTCTCAGTAAAAGGGCGTTAACACTCCATCTAGAAAAAAAAAAATTCTGTTTTAAAATCTCCAGCCATTTTGCCATAGCCTGGAGGTCTGAGGCAGAAGCAGGCACTGTTGTTACTGTTGCAATGGCATTCTGGCCCTGGGAGGAGGAATTTACCCAAATATCTCCCTTCCCAATCTCCAGAGGGGTCCCAAAAATCTGCCCCTTCTGGGGTCTTAAATGTTCCTTCTTCTGATACTATTGCTGTAAGATTTGAGAGTGCTGTTTTAACTCTCTGTACCCAAACTTAAGGACATTTAACTGGATTTGGGTATTAATGGACATACATACATTTTATTTCTCTGCTTTTGCAGCAGAGGCTTGTAAATCTTGGTGCAGTTTTTTATTTTTGCATTTAGCCAATTGAAGGAATACCTTGTTACAGGTCTTCCATAGAAGCCAAACTGCAGCTGCTTCCTTTTGTTTTTACAGAGTTTTCATGTACCCTTGTCAAAGTGACAGTCTGATTACACAGAGCCATCTTAAGGCTCAGTGTTTCTAGCAGGGCTTCTTTTTGTTTTGTGCACCTCACCCCTGCTGTTGCTTCAGAGGGGCACTGTTAATTTCTTATTCTTTTACCACAGCTCTCATCTGCTATTTTGTTACACACACAAAAACAACAAAACAAACAAACAAGAAGAGTTCAGAATCTTTCCCTATTTTTCTGATTTTGACTGCCCTGCTTCAGTCACAACTTTGGTTCTATAAATTTTGTAAAGCACCGAGTTACCCCTTAAGGGTTAAATGCCAAATCCCAAAAGTCAGCCAACACTGATTACCTGTGTCTTGCAAAAAGGTTTGTCAGTTTTGCAACTTTGAATCAAAGATACATACACATTTTCTTTTTCTTAACATCTCTTCTACATTGCTGTTTTTACATAGCTGTACATAGATTATATTCCCTTCATACATTTGGGTCAGTTAAATTCCAATAGAACCTCCTCATGTTTTTAACAAATTTGACTAAATTGTCCATAGTCAAATGATTTCAAATACCTGGATTATTTACAGACATTCCTTTGGAAAAGGGACCATTTTTCCTTCAGAATGGCTGCAAAGAAACCAAGAATTCCTTTTCTCTTTAACATGGTACTTTTTAACATTTTCACAAAGTTTAACTGCTTAATTTTCTCCAGCCTCTGTAGAGTTAACTTTTCACGGTCTTTCCTGAAGTCAATTTGGATTCTATGCCAGGGTCCCAGCCTTTTTTGATGTAGCATCTGAGGCTGGTGTGGAGGACGAGCTTTATCTTTGGCACACTGTATACAATTCCTGACCCATGTATCCACATCATCTCTCATCCCCTTCCATTCTGCCACTTGCTTTAACCTTCCCAGCATCCCTTCCACTCCTTCATGCATGAACTGATGAGCTATGTTCACCAGTTCCTGTCTTTGAATTCTTCCTGGGACGCGGACTGCTTCTAATACCTTCTTTTCCTGCTTCTATGCCCTTAGGGCTTCCAACCTGTTTTCCAGTTTCTCTATCTGTTGCTTGCCTGCTTGTCTGGGCCTGATCCTGCTTTTTCCAATGAACCTTTCCTTTCCATGGGCACAGGCTTTGTTCCACTACCAATTTAGCAAGGAGGGTGGGCTTCTTAACCAGCCCCCACCCTTCCTGGTCCCTTTCCTTAAACATTTCTTTCAAAATTGTGAAATGACCACAATATCACTCACAAAAAAACAAAAACAAAAACAAACAAAAAAAAACCACCACACTACACTGCCCAAACTTCTATGTTCTTCAGAGTTTGGTTTAACAAAACAAGATTTGTATCTTATGATTTTAACCCACTCTGGGCCAGAGGGAGAGACGCTAAGCTTCCCTCTGTATTGCTCAAGCTTCTACCACTGAGGGTTCATACACCAATATAAAAATCCTTCCCAGGATCAGAGCGAGAAACAGTAAGTTTTCCTCTGTACAGGCTGTTAGGCGGAGGTAGCTGTCATTACAAGCCTCCCACAGCAGCCAGATCCCTGCAGCATCTCTTTTTGCTGCATTTGGGGGTTTACATAGGAGGATATATTGGGCCAATCTATCCTCTAGATCCGAAATAGAGCAAGCATCTGCAAGGGCTTGTTCAGTCCAAGGACTGTGCCCATATCTCTGAAGGATTTGTTTAAAGGGTGTTATTTGTTTTACAAAAGGTGAGGTTGGAGCTCCTTCAAACTCCATTCCTCCCTCTAAGACTGTTCTCCCTTGTCTTTTCTTAAACATTTTTAACACGTGTATAGTTTCCTTTGTCACCCCTGAACCCTTGCAGCGAGTGACACAGCCTAAATTATCTTATCCTGCTACCCCTGATCTCGTTCAGCGAGCAGCTTTACCTTGCCCTATAGGCTCTTGTTACCCCTGATTTCTCAGTGAACACTTTGGATAAGATTAATTGTAGCGTAAAGTTTCTATGAGCTCTTTTATGAAGCCTCTACCCTCTGGAGGTCAGTAGGCTTTGGTTAAACAAAAATTGAACCGCTCTCTATAGAGCCGGCTGTGTGCACACCAATATTTACAATACCTGAGGCTTTCTTACCAATAATCCCCCTTTCGCAATTCTCCACCAAAATGTTATACCAATAAAATAAAAACCAGCAGGATCTTGTTAAGAGGGATAAGGCAAAGATGCCACATTTATTGTAAATATAATGATAAAGCAAAAGATAAAAGTAAACAACGTTGTTTGACTACTTATTACTTATACACACA
>NW_020714410.1:2862-3767 GCF_002925995.2 Terrapene triunguis | reverse complement strand
ATCCCTCTTAATAAGATCCTGCTGGTTTTTATTTTATTGGTATAACATTTTGGTGGAGAATTGCGAAAGGGGGAATATTGGTAAAAAAGCCTCAGGTATTGTAAATATTGGTGTGCACACAGTCGGCTCTATAGAGAGCGGTTCTATTTTTGGTTAACCAAAGCCTACTGACCTCCGGAGGGTAGAGGCTTCATAAAAGAGCTCATAGAAACTTTAAGCTACAATTAATCTTATCCAAAGTGTTCACTGAGAAATCAGGGGTAACAAGAGCCTATAGGGCAAGGTAAAGCTGCTCGCTGAACGAGATCAGGGGTAGCAGGATAAGATAATTTAGGCTGTGTCACTCGCTGCAAGGGTTCAGGGGTGACAAAGGAAACTATACACGTGTTTAAAAAAAAAATGTTTAAGAAAAGACAAGGGAGAACAGTCTCAGAGGGAGGAATGGAGTTTAAAGGAGCTCCAACCTCACCTTTTGTAAAACAAATAACACCCTTTAATCAAATCCTTCAGAGATATGGGCACAGTCCTTGGACTGAACAAGCCCTTGCAGATGCTTGCTCTATTTCAGATCTAGAGGATAGATTGGCCCAATATATCCTCATATGTAAACCCCCAAATGCAGCAGAAAGAGACGCTGCAGGGATCTGGCTGCTGTGGGAGGCTTGTAATGACAGCTACCTCCGCCTAACAGCCTGTAAAGAGGAAAACTTAGTGTTTCTCGCTCTGATCCTGGGAAGGATTTTTATATTGGTGTATGAACCCTCGGTGGTAGAAGCCCGAGCAATACAGAGGGAAGCTTAGCGTCTCTCCCTCTGGCCCACAGTGGGTTAAAATCATAAGATACAAATCTTGTTTTGTTAAACCAAACTCTGAAGAACATAGGAGTTTGGGCAGTGTAGTGTGGT
>NW_020714410.1:0-2762 GCF_002925995.2 Terrapene triunguis | reverse complement strand
TTTGTGAGTGATATTGTGGTCATTTCACAATTTTGAAAGAAATGTTTAAGGAAAGGGACCAGGAAGGGTGGGGGCTGGTTAAGAAGCCCACCCTCCTTGCTAAATTGGTAGTGGAACAAAGCCTGTGCCCATGGAAAGGAAAGGTTCATTGGAAAAAGCAGGATCAGGCCCAGACAAGCAGGCAAGCAACAGATAGAGAAACTGGAAAACAGGTTGGAAGCCCTAAGGGCATAGAAGCAGGAAAAGAAGGTATTAGAAGCAGTCCGCGTCCCAGGAAGAATTCAAAGACAGGAACTGGTGAACATAGCTCATCAGTTCATGCATGAAGGAGTGGAAGGGACGCTGGGAAGGTTAAAGCAAGTCGCAGAATGGAAGGGGATGAAAGATGATGTGGATACATGGGTCAGGAATTGTATACAGTGTGCCAAAGATAAAGCTCGTCCTCCACACCAGCCTCAGATGCTACAGCAAAAAAGGCTGGGACCCTGGCATAGAATCCAAATTGACTTCAGGAAAGACCCTGAAAAGTTAACTCTACAGAGACTGGAGAGAATTAAGCAGTTAACGTTTGTGAAAATGTTAAAAAGTACCATGTTAAAGAGAAAAGGAATTCTTGGTTTCTTTGCAGCCATTCTGAAGGAAAAATGGGCCCTTTTCCAAAGGAATGTCTGTAAATAATCCAGGTATTTGAAATCATTTGACTATGGACAATTTAGTCAAATTTGTTAAAAACATGAGGAGGTTCTATTGGAATTTAACTGACCCAAATGTATGAAGGAAATATAATATATGTACAGCTATGTAAAAACAGCAATATAGAAGAGATGTTAAGGAAAAAAAAGAAAATGTGTATGTATCTTTGATTCAAAGTTGCAAAACTGACAAACCTTTTTGCAAGACACAGGTAATCAGTGTTGGCTGACTTTTGGGATTTGGCATTTAACCCTTAAGGGGTAACTCGGTGCTTTACAAAATTTATAGAACCAAAGTTGTGACTGAAGCAGGGCAGTCAAAATCAGGAAAATAGGGAAAGATTCTGGATTCTTCTTGTTTGTTTGTTTAGTTGTTTTTGTGTGTGTAACAAAATAGCAGATGAGAGCTGTAGTAAAAAAATAAAAAATTAACAGTGCCCCCCTGAAGCAACAGCAGGGGTGAGGTGCACAAAACAAAAAGAAGCACTGCTAGAAACACTGAGCCTTAAAATGGCTCTGTGTAATCAGACTGTCACTTTGACAAGGGGACATGAAAACTCTGTAAAAACAAAAGGAAGCAGCTGCAGTTTGGCTTCTATGGAAAACCTGTAACAAGGTATTCCTTCAATTGGCTAAATGTAAACATGAAAAACTGCACCAAGATTTACAAGCCTCTGCTGCAAAAGCAGAGAAATAAAATGTACGTCCATTAGTACCCAAATCCAGTTAAATGTCCTTAAGGTTGGGTACAGAGAGTTAACACAGCACTCTCAAATCTTACAGCAACAGTAACATCAGAAGAAGGAACATTTAAAACCCCAGAAGGGGCAGATTTTTGGGACCCCTCTGGAGATTGGGAAAGAAGATATTTGGGTAAGCCATTGCAACAGTAACAACAGTGCCTGCTTCTGCCTCAGACCTCCAGGCCATGGCAAAATGGCTGGAGATTTTAAAACAGAAATTTTTTTTTCTAGATGGAGTGTTAACGCCCTTTTACTGAAAGAAAGGAAGGATTTACACTCACAAGAAATGCACCACTTAATTAGCATTTGTGCAGCCCCAAGTACTAAACACACTGTGGCAGAGACTAAGCAGGTTCTGCCATGGTGGAAGCACTGTGCTAATTTTTTTTCCAAGCTTTTATCTTTCAGGCTCTAAACCAGAACATCGGGAGAGCTGGTACCAGCTGAAGAGTTACACAAATACCATGGTTATAGTGTCGAGACAAAGTCTGTTTTCAGTGTTCTGTGTTGCATGTTCTGTGTCTGTCTCTAGTGGTGTCCTGTGCTAGCATTGGGTCCAGAGAAAGAGGGGATACTACACTAGACAGGACAAATGTCTTTTCTTCTCTCTACTTCCCCCATGTCTATCCAACTTATTAATCACCACTTGTGTCCAAAAGACTTTGGTCCCCAATGCATCAGGTTTATTTTTTGTTAGGTTCTCTAATAAGCATTTTGTTATTAAGTTTTGTTATTAATACTGGTACTCCTACAAATCTTATTTCTTGTGTGTATTTAAGGGTTAGGGTTGACATTTATTGTTTGATGGCTATTGCAGTATCAAACTTGGGCCTCATTTTGTTAGTCAATGTACCCAATTATTGTAATAGTAATGGTTTTATTGTATTCCCTATTATTATGATTGTAATTGTTTGCATTTCTGTTTATATTATATCTGGTGTTAGGTCAATTGTAATAATTTTAGTTATACTCACCTGGTTATAATTGTTTGGTTTGTTTACAACAGATCACCTGTGCCCTACAATGACAACAACTACTGTACTGTAATGATCATAGATCAAGGGGCGGAGTGTTGTAGGAGCAGCAGTGATCTGTATGCAAACGGCTATAGCTATGGGATGCACCGAAATGCAGATACTGAATGCAGCATGTTTCCAGCACTGTGAAACCAGACTTGTTAATTGGAAAAATAATTGTAAAAATAGCACATCAACAGTCTCTGGAGGCAAAGGTATGGAAGGTTAGCCCACTCCCCATATTACACATGGGATCATTCTGGCTGCCTCGGACCTCGAGCCAGTGGGCTGGGGAGGGAGGAAAACTATTG